>NW_017537134.1:1242566-1324567 GCF_001853355.1 Bactrocera latifrons
TTTTTATTACATTTGTATGTATTTATGTACGATTATAATAAAATACGCTCTCTTAAAAAAGTATCTTTTTGTATTTATCTACAATTTTCGAAAACTATTACCGAAAACGCAGATTAACAAAAGCAAAGAAAAACAACAAATCAATCAATTAGTTCCTTCACTCGAGCAATCAAATCCTGCTTGATCATTTTTGAGGGAACCTGCACATCAAAATGTGTTTTCAAAATATCACGCAATTGGGCAGCAGTACAACTACCCAGCGTATCATTGCTCGCCAACTGTTGCACGTAGCTAAGTTGCTGCAAACTATCCGCATCCGCTTTAGGTATTTTAGGTGCATTTGCATTTGATGCACCAGTTGCCGGGCGCTTTTTTGCTACCTCAACATCATCGCCGAATATTTCGTTTATTCGTGGCAAGATTTTTGCAATGCGTTCATCCTGCCGCTTGGCATCCGGCATTCCACTCAAACCGGCATTGTCAGTTTTTATATTCAAAGCTAAAGCAAGTATATTAGATTGCAATGCCTCCACAGTTGGATCAACAAGAAAATTAGATTGGAATGTTGTACGCAATTTACTGACAACTTTTTCAAAAACTTTCACACCTTCTTCTGGTGAGTCGTTTTGCATGCTGTTCCAATTAGCAAAATCTATATTTCGTATGTGCTTGGCAAAAGGCAGATATACTATCTTGAAACCATCACCTGATAATAAGGGTTTGGACGTATCGTCCTCTGTAGCAGTACCCTCTACGGGTATTAAGGCAACGTAACGTGGAATTGATTTGCGTTTACGCATGAATAGGCAAATAGCCATTTTATCTCGCTCCAAACATCGTTCCCAAAGTGCCCGAAATAGACCTTTTGATCCCTTAACACCTTTCTCATCGGGATACATAAAGTTTTGTGGTTTATAATACCAATTTTCTGGCAATTCAGAAATCGGTTTGAAGCCAAGTAACATCATGCCGGGTGCATGCAAGTTTCGGACACGATTTATTTGCTCCGGTGTAATGCGTATTCTCATGTCACCCAGGTTAATCTCGTGCCAACCACCACTTTGTTTAACTACGTACTCTTCAGCAATTTCCATAGTTTCTTGRGACTGCTTACGCACCATAATAACACGCTTTTGTTGTACAATTGAATTGTCTTTCCGCAAAAGCCGCACTTTTCGTGGCATAAAACGAGCTTTGAAATATTTATAGTAGAGAGCTGATATCGCCAAATCTGGGCCCARCGACAATTTGAAATGACCCAACGATCGTCTTAAAACGTTTTGTCGCAGCTTACGATCAGATAATAGTGTACGTAATTCTTCGGGATTTTTTGGCTCAAAATCAGCAATATTTCCATCTGTAATAAAGTTATTATGAAATGCAACTTAAAAATAAATTTCTCACAAACCTTCAACCAGCGTTATAAATTCTTTGTAAAATGGCTCATAATCGAATTCATCAACCATAGGTATCACTTGAAACTCGATTTCCTTGCCTTCCAGATCTTTGGCTTTTTGTAAGGCTCTTTGATATAAATTTGAATTGGGAGGATGGGGAGTGGCTCTGTCAGTAAGATAAACCAATGTCGAAGAAACCAGATTATAGCCGGCGTTTTCAAATAGATTTATACACAAGCGTAGCATAACAGCAAAATCAGCTTGCCCGCCATTACCTGCGATACCATAGTTGGCCCCAAATTCTTGTTCAGCAGTTTCCATAAAGCGCAAGTAATGTTCAACTATTGATTTCGATAATGCGCGGAGTGGTAAGAAAACCGCGCAATTTTGTGGCAAAACAATATTATCCAAACTGCTAGCTTCATATGGATCCGGATTCATTTCAGTATTTGCAAATACAATACCAATTAAATCATTACTGTTTACAAGCAACCCGGATATTAATGCTTTACGCACAATATCCAGTGCCTCAGCAAATCTCTCATACTCTGCGTAGAGATTAGCGTCCACCACGAACATGAGCGCTTCCCGCCCTTTATARTTTGGCTTTGTCTCATCATCGTCATCTTCGCTGTCGCTAAGTAACACATCGATATTCGGATTCCAATTTAGATTTGAGCTGGAGCTCGCCATTGATAAGCCAGCAATTGTTTACTTGTAAATGTTGCTTTGATTGTTGTGAAATAATTAAAAAAAAAAAAAAAGCAATTCGCTAATATAACAAAATTGCACAGCCGGTTCTTCCGATAACAGTTCGATATAATCAACAAATTTTAGCCCATGACTATTTATCGAAAAACACGTCTGAAACAAGTGCTTCACTACACTCGTAAAGGAAAGGGATTTTAAACTGAAACTGCCTCCTTGTTCTTAACGCAAAAGTCAGGAACCATTTAAAATATTATTTGATAAAAAATATTTTTATATTAATCAAGTTGACTTTGTAAACTGAAAATAATCGATATCTATTTTATTTATTAATTATTACTGCAAAGATTTTTGTTTACAATATTTATCTTCAGGTTTAAGTTAAGTGCCGTTTCCTTTTGCATCTGCATATTGAAAGCATATTAACACATAAAATTTTGTATATTTGAACAAAAAATATTTCCATCTCTAAAAAAGTTTCGATACATATAAATATCCACCGATTGATTTTCAACCAATTGTTAATCGACCGTCGTCACGAGCAGTAATCGTTGGATTCAGTGGAAAAGTTTAAACATCCGAAAGTGCAAAAGTGTGCAAAAAAAGAAAAGTCTTACTAAACAAAAACGCTTGTTGCTTTCTCYAACACCACAAATATTAAACAGTGAAAATGAGTTCTAAATCGTATTTTGAGGATTCGCGCGACGAAAGCCAAGGTGGAAAACTGTCCAGAAAAATAAAGGATTCGCCATTCATGATTATTGGTAAATGGAGAAACCCTGAAGGTTTTACATAATTAATCATAGTTATAATAGTTACTTGCCACGACGACGWAGTAGAGATTGTTGGTCATGCCATCGGAAACATTTTAAACTAATTTTTTATATTTCATCTGTATTACAAATTAATTCGAAATAGGAAATATTTGAGACTGGCATTTGACCTTGACCATGCTTTGTGTCATACACGCATCGGGGAACGCCTGCAATTTTAATTTTTTTTCTATATTACACAACAACAATGTAATTGTGCTTGTATTTAATTACTATTATATTGTTTAAATCATACATATACTAAATGTATTTCCTATCTTAATTGAAAAAACTTTCAAACAAATTAATGCGCTATCATTTCCTGTGCGCCACTTTAAACATTCACTGAATATCGCTTCTCAACAATCCAATGATTGCAGACATGATCCTGCGTTCACTTTAATTTCTTCTTATAAGTGTTCAAAACCATATTGATCATCCTTCAAAATATATGTATAACAAATTTAATTGCTTGCCAATTTTGAAGAAGTCCATAATGATGATGTAATACTCATACTCGCATAATAGTGAGYATTAATATATTTCGATTCTTGAACAAAGTGCATAGCTTTTCAGTATACACTTATAAAGAAGATAATTGGGTAGTTTTAAATAATTTTTATTAAGTTYGCGAAAATTTGCAATTGTTGCTGTGCACTGTYYTTTTTTWTATGTTTTTTCTTTCGASTTAGCGTACACGCTGGCAGCTAATGCTCGAATTTTGAGCAATTCAYATGCGTCTTAGATAGTCCATATTAGTTAATTCAGGTATATGTTCATAGAGATTTCCTGTGTTTTYAATATTTTAATGGTATATGTAAATAGTTCGAAGTGCAACAAGTTCTYGTTATAAATATCCACGGAAGTAAAATTATTCCCAAATTTTTATGCCCCCACGATTACTATTTTTATATATGTTTGATGTATAAGTTTGCAGTGAAGACAGACTGGTTAAAAACAAAAACCGGAAGCTATAATTTATATCAATAAAGTGTTTGTAAGCACAAATTATCTGATRAGTATGTCGACTTCTTTGTCGTAATAGAATTGTCTCTTAAATTAAAATATGTCTTTATATGAGTGCAGGTATACCTATCATTTGGTTTTGAAGTGCACGTGTAGAAAAAATTGCGTTTGCCTCCCTGCCTCAAAACGCTTGTTGAGTGTGCGAGGTGCAAAATGAACTTATGTACATACATACATATATAATGTACATATGTATATAAATATAATATATCATTATTCACAAAAGAATGCGAAAAATAGTAATGAAAATTTCCACGAAATCRCACACTAGTGCATTTAAAAACTTGTTTATCTTTACAGCTGTTTCTGATTTTTTTTTCAATACACTTACAAATGTACGTCGCGTTTCTCTATTATATCATATTATGCGATTAACAACTGTTTTTCCATGAATTTATATTTGCAGGTTTGGCTGGCTTCGTAGCGGCTGGCATTATTGGTGCTTATAAATATAAGAACCGTGGCACAATGAGCACCAGTGTTTTCCTAATGCAACTTCGTGTTGCGGCGCAAGGAACCGTTGTCGGGGCGCTGACATTGGGTCTCGGCTATAGCATGGCCAACGAATATATATTTAACAAAACACCCAAAGAAAAGTAATGAATGCCAATTGATGATTATGTTATTTAAGAAATAGAGTTAAGAGAATAATGTAATCATACACATACACACATAAATATATRCATGTGCAAATTGTTAGTTACCAAAGCCACAAGTAGTATATATGTATATGAATTTTGTCAGATCACATGCATGTTCATAAATATGACAAATCGCCAATCAATTTACGCAATATACTTTATGTTTAATGTGTTATGTAACTCAGATTTATTTATTCACTCAATTTGTACTCTTTGTTAATTCATTTTTAATTTTATGTTTTTTTTCTTTCTCACTTTTTATTCCAGTACAAAACAGTCTCAATAAAAATAAACCACTTCTTTTTACATATACATATGTACAGATATTCAGAATAACAAGCGAAATGTGTGCATCAAGGATTTGCTGCAAATTCTTACCAAACTGAAATCCTCGTTAAGAGCTGGGACTCTCATACTATAACAGTTACATAACATACATACTAAATATTTTCATACATAATTTTTAGCTAAATGATACGTATGATAATTTCTCCAGGTTAAGCATAAAAAATAATGATGGATATGATAAAATCACTTTACTTAGGAATAATGAYGGCATTATATTGCCTGTGATATGCAAACTAATGAATACAAAGTTTACTGAACAGAGATGCTAAATAGTTAGTACTGTAGTTTTGTAATGTTGGAATGAACTATTTATAAAAAAATRCAAGAAACTAAAATTTTTCGTTGAACGATGTTATAAATAAACAAACGCTTATTTTTATGTATGATTATTTAAGTTAAATTTACTAAAATATGAAACAATAAAAGATGTAATAATTGATAATTAAAGAGTTTTTATCATCATAAACAAGTAACAAAGTTTCTGTTCCCTCCGCTACAACAACGTTGAAAAACCAATGCCATAGCTCTTTTACATTTAAAAAATTTCGTAGTTCCTCCATTAGGATTAAGATCCCAAATATAAAATGGTAACCAATTAGGGCGATAGCACCTTAGTTGGCTTCATTGCAAGTATGATTGAATTCACTACGTTTGGAGTCAGAGTAGCCAACACTAAAAGAGTAAACACACATACAGTTGCCAAGATGACGCATGCTGAATGTTACTGTCGCTGAAACCGCCCTGGCAACAGTGCACGAACCAATACTTATGACAAATATTAATCGGCACTATGTATTATCTGCGACAGTTAATTACTGATTGTCCTCTATTCTGCGAAATGACGTCTGAAATATTTTGTTTTCTTTTGCTTAAGATTACTCAGAACATCATCATTGCTATTGTACAGTAAATTAAAAGAAAAACTTWTGGTTTTTACTATTTATTTTATTTTATACCACAATCAATGTGGTAATGAAGTGTTAATACAATTAACAAACATAAATTTACATTTATGCGGTAGCCGAAGTGGTGGCAGCACCAGCGGCGGCAACCTCCTCCTTGATGCGATCCTTCTTGAGTGGACCCATGAATGCCAATTTGTCGGCYGGGGTTTGGAAACGACCATGACCCATCTTCGACGATGTGTCGAKGAACTTGAGTTTGATTTGTTCCAAAGCAGAGCGCTTGGTGTGTTTCAGCAAAGACTTGCGGAGTGTGAGCACACGCTTCTTGGAGCCAATGCAACAACCCTTGAGCATGACGAAGTCATTGGTGACTTCACCATAATGGGGGAAACCACCCATGGGTGTAATGCTCTTATCGGTCAAATCGTACTCGGTGGAGGCGTTATTTTTGATAACCTGTAATGTTCGGAAAATAATATTTAATTAGTGATTTGTTTAAAATTTTCACATACATATAATTCARCGTGTTATGCAATCAGTCCTATCATTTGATTATCATTTTGATATCAATAAAAAGTTTTGTTTGATGTCGGAACTTTATGAGTTTATCATCAAGGCARTCTAATAAAATCGAGAGCAATAAGAATTTTGGTCTTACCTTGCCGTCCTTGGTGTGGATTCCRGCACCGATGCGGTAAATCTTCTTGTTGATTTCGGTACGGTGATGGTAGCCCTTTTGACCGGCACGTGCGACGGTGAAGGACACACGAGATGGATGCCAGGCYCCAATACAAGCAACCTTGCGCAGACCCTTGTGCGTCTTGCGTGGCAATTTCTTGGTGTGCCAACGAGCAGTAACACCCTTGAAACCTTTACCTTTRGTAACACCAACGCAATCAATCATCTCATCCTGTCCGAAGACATTGCTGACTTGCACAGGTTTCTCCAAGTTCTCACGAACCCATTTAACCTTATCTTCAATAGAACCACCGTTCAATTGRATTTCCATGATATGGGCCTTCTTTTGGCGTTGCTTAATCAAACGGATCTAATTGAAGTGGAAAAATATGGCATTATAATATTGTAAGAATACATGTAAGTGTGATGAAATTTGAATTAGTACTGTCCGTGATATGGTTTAACTGTGCGGTTATCGCCTAAGCGGCTATGCACAGTTAGTGGAATATATCAAGGATCGCACCCGAAGGGCAATTTTTTCTGCGACGTTGCGGTTATATAACTGTGTATTGACCATCACAGCAAGACCGCCTTTTAGGAACACTACATCAGATACACCCATTCATCCGAAGACTGCAGTGTGCATCTGACGCCGTGAACCAAGGACGTCGCGTATTTAATGAATGACATGACTATATATTATTCGTAATTACCTGTGAATGAGCAATAACGCGGATRACCTTGCAGTAACGGAGCATCTTGCGGAAGTCATTTTCAATRCTCTTCTTGCCCAAATCAACTTCCCATTTCTTGCTGGATTTGGTGAAAGCCTTCTTCTTTGATTTGTACCTGAATYGAATCAGATTGCATTCATCAAATAYATATATCTACGCAGTTACGACGGACACCGTAAATGAGTGCATTTAGTGGAACAAATTTGCAGCCAGGGAGTTTTCTTTCAGCTCCATTGGGTGGGCGCAACACTCAACTTCTTTGCTATTGTGAATTTGACTGGCAAAAAAGAAAAAATGGAAGCCGACCTCATCGCAATTAAAGCGAGCGGAGATCTATTCTTCCATGCCGTGCTCACGAAATTTCACATATCAGAATACCAAAACCAAAAAAGAGTTGAACTTTYGGTAAACAATATGGCGCTCACACGACTTGTACAGATTTTAAAAGCTCTCTCAGCAAGCTGATCCAAGAACTTTAATTTTAAATATTCCTTTTAGTAATACTCTCATATGAAGCAAACAATATTTTTATAACAATTAAACAATGTAGATTTCTTTTAACTTTGATCAGAAGGAAGGCAGTCAGGGATGGTATAATTTCGTATCTTCAAAGTAGTCAGCTACCATCTATCATCATTTAAAGCAAAAGAAACCAACACGTGTTTACCAAATGATCTAATTCCACTTTACAATACAAACGTAATTTGATGTTATATTGAAACTTAACATACCAGTTCTTGTAGAAACGGCGGCGGCACTCCTCGGATAAATGCTGTGCCCATACATTGACGAGAGCACGGAGACCGTATGGAGTCTCAATGTAACCTACAGCACCAACAACAATCATTGGTGGAGTTTCCAAAACAGTTACGGCTTCAACAACCTCCTTCTTATTGATCTCTGCAAACGGAAAGAAGTAACGTTAGAAACACGTGTTCAGCTAACTTTTAAATAAATTTGCGGTAGAGAAATCAGTCCGCCCTAGTTATATTATAATCATGGATATCATTTGTGTTCTAACCATAAATTATTAACTTTTTATCATCATGGAAGTTAAAGGTGTGATATAAATAATTTCAAACTTACTGGATCCAGGACGGTCCGCTTCACGAACGATGTGGGTCATACCAGCTTTGTAACCAATGAAGCATGTTAAATGCACTGGTTTGCTGKCATCATCCTTGGGGAAGGCCTTAACCTTACCACGATGGCGAGCTGATCGCTTCTTGGGGTAGAACGCCATAGAGCCATGGCGAGGGGCGGAGAATTTACGATGAGACTACCAAAATATATTTGGAAAATTTATATTATAACAAAACTTAATAACGAACAATTTGTTGCAGCAAATTTAGAAACACGTGTACAAATGTGTTTAGAGGTTATGGATGATTTTGATTTTATACTTTTATTAACGACCAAATGATCACAAAAAACAACGYTAACCACTTTTACTTTTTCTTGCTTAAATTTTATTAAGAAAATCTTACCATTTGTCAGAAAAGTTTTCTACGCTTCCGATCACTTTGAGCGACGATGTCAGAAAGAAAGTGTTTGTTCGGGAAGTTGTAGAAGCAAGCTGCAGTTTCTTAACATTACAAACGAACAGTATTACACAGAGCGACATCTGTGATTTGACCTCTTAAACTTGTTGTCTGTTTGTACCGATTAGAAATACTGTTCAATATTTTTATTGAATGGAAATATTTGAACTCATGTATTGTAAGAATTAATCTGCAAACTTATAAGTTTTCATGTATAACTTTTTAAGCCATTTTTTAACTAATTAACTTTGTTTWACACGTCATAATTAAATGCGCAAACTTGGTGCAAGATAATCTCGGGTATATGAAATAATAAAATTGTAATAATAAGGTTCCTTTGCAAGTCAATAATGAAATTTTTCTATAAATATAATACAAAATTATCGAAAACATAGTTTTTTTTTACAAATTAAAATATGTAATATCATATAATATGATTTATTTATTTTATAATTTCTAAATTAAATATTTTKTCTGTTTTAAGTTTTTATTTGTAAGTCAATGCAAATCTGCCTGATCAGCTGATATCTGTTAGAAATGACATAACCAAAGATACTTTGATATAATTATAATAATAATTAGATTTTTCCTAAAATATTTTCATTTAAAGTTAAATACGCGATTTTTGGTCAACAATGGCATCGAACAAATATAATGAATTAATTAAGTTGGGTACACAATATGCACGTCGTATGAATTTCCTTTCMAATCGCATTTTCGGTGAAGTCGCGCGTACAACCAATGAAAAGTCGATGAAGGTAGTTCGCATGTTCGCGGAGGAGCCGGTCCATAAGCGCGATTCGTTAAATAATTGGTATCCCCGACATGTAGAGACACATATTCTCATGAAAAATCTGCGTGCGTAYGGCTTATTCCGTGATGAACACGAAGATTTCAAAGAGGAAATGAAACGTTTGAGACGACTACGTGGTAAAGCCGCACCAAAGAAGGGTGAAGGCAAGCGAGCGAAGAAATAGAGCAGCTCTGTTAATTTTTAAAAATAAAGATATTCTAAGTTATATCATTGTTTTATTAAAAGTTTAGCTTCGCCAATGAAAACAAGTTCCTCATCCTGTTTACACTCATATTCCACTAAAGCAATTTTGCGTTCATTAACCAAACGAACAGTAATATTTACAGCTTTGTCAACACGGCATGCATTAGGAAATCTAAACTTTTGACTTAAAACAATAGTACCCGGCCCAGGTATTTGTGAACCAATTATGCCAGCCACAATGGCATTGAGGAAAGCACCATGAACTTTACGTTCGGTTATTGATGTCTCTGTAGAATGTATAGGATTATAATCGGCGGTAAGCGTAGAAAATTGATCTAGTTCTTCCTGTGTGAACCTTTTTACTACAGTAATCTCTCTACATTTCGTCGCTACTTGACTATTGAAGCGTTTTAAAAGTTGCGAGTACATTTTTGAAATCTTCTACCTCCTCTATACGCGATCCAAAATCTTCACAAAACAGTGTCGCGATATTCTTTACTCTCGGATCTGTGCTTTCGTTTCGTAGTTGTGTAATTTGTTTTATCAAGCTGGGTATAGCAATTAAAGCTTTCTGTTCTTTTGTACAAAAGTCAGCTGTGAGTAACTGATATAACAGAGCTATGCAATTAAGCTGTATGTCGGCTGATTCCGTTGCGTGAAGCAGGTTGTTTATTTGAGCGAGGATCTCTAAATTTGTAATAAATTGAAATGCTACAGGATCTAAGAAATAGAAAATATTATAATGTTTTCGCCAGCATTATCAAAAGTAGTATTACCTAAGCATATGTTGCAATAACCGGCAATAGCGTGTAACTGTAAACGCTCATTTGGACCCTTCATGCAATCTTCAAACACGTCTAAGGTACCAGATTCTTTTAGATACCTCCAATTTATAGGATCATAAGCAAAATTAGCCAAATTAGCAGTCACTTGTTCCTTGGCCTCTAGGAATGCAAAAGTAAATTGCTTAAAATGTTCTCAGCTATTTGAAAATTTCTCACCAATGTTTGTAGTGGTGTGATATTCTTCTACCAGATGTTCAATGTAATCAGAACGTGGGATTCCTTTCTCAGGTGTGCGTCTTTTCAGATGTGCATGACTAGAAAACATGGTATCCTTTAGCTACGAAGCTATAGCAATCGGCATCTGTAAAATTTTGCATTGGCAGACAATAATTAATGTAGTCATATGTATACATACATATGTATATAGCACTTAAAATGGGGCAACATTATGGTAACGATAATGCTATTGCGTTGGTGACACAAATGTGGGAATATTGATACTAAATTTGAATTTTAAAATTTTTACACCCATAGTATTCTAATATATTTATAAATCCTATCATATAAAAAATATTTTTTATTTGTTTACTTTTTGAGCTATTTGAGTATTTGCTTGTCCTTGCACAGTGCTGCCCCCTATTTTTTTTTTCGGTAACCAGAATCTGAATTCAATATAACCTCAAAGAGTATTTCCCAATTGTGGCCTCAGAAAATATAATTTTTTTAAAACTATAATAAACATTAGCAAACCGATTGTAGATAGCAAGTTCGGAAAATTAATTAAAAATAATTATTTTATTTCCAAATGTATAATAAAAAAACTTAAATGCATTAATATCTTGTAGTTTTAATTGAATGTTATATGCTAACATATAATAAATTTTATAAATTTACCTGCGCCGAGTAAATGTTCAACGGCGCCAAAAATGATATTGCGATCATATGTTACTGACAGATTGTGGCAACAGCAGGTGCCAATATTTTGTTCAACCGTCAACGTAGAAATAAAAAAGTGTATTTTTTCTTTGCGTATTAGATGAAGCAATTAAAGGCTAAAGTGAAACGTAATTAAATGACAAATTCGTAAAAAAGTATTATRCACTGGAAGAAGATACGGAAATCTCAGATATAATTATACTAATTTGATATTTTGATAAAAAAAGGAAAGGAAACAAAAATGTTTCGTAGTAGAAGTTGGTTTGGTGGAAACTGGAACCGCCCAAAGAATCGTCTTTCATTGGAACACCTTAAGTACCTGTACAGTATATTRGAGAAGAATACCACTGTTTCCGAAAGCAATCGTGGTTTATTAGTGGAGTCGCTGCGMTGTATTGCAGAAATACTCATCTGGGGTGATCAGCATGACTCTTCCGTGTTTGAGTGCGTAACGAAATTATTTTGCATTTACATATGTATATRCTATAGATTTGTGTACAAAGCCAGTGGGAAATGGTAATAAATCATTTTACTTTATTTGCAGTTTTTTCCTTGAGAAAAACATGCTGTCCTACTTTTTACATATAATGCGCCAAAAGAGCGGTGGCTCAAGTTTTGTTTGTGTGCAATTATTGCAAACATTAAATATTTTATTTGAAAATATACGAAATGAGACATCTTTGTGTGAGTAASAATGCTTGAGCAAGCATAACATAAATAAGTGGGTCACAAAAATTATTATTTTTTTGTTTGGTTTTTATAGATTATCTTTTGAGCAACAATCATGTCAATTCTATAATTGTACACAAGTTTGACTTTTCTGATGAAGATGTAATGGGTTATTACATTTTATTTCTAAAGACGCTCAGCCTTAAACTGAACACGCATACCATACATTTCTTCTATAACGAAGTAAGGATGAAATTTTTGATATATAAAAATTATTTGAAAAAAAAAAAAAATAATTTTCTATATTGTTTTCTAGCATACCAATGACTTTCCACTATACACAGAGGCTATTAAATTCTTTAATCATCCAGAATCTATGGTTCGAATAGCAGTCCGCACGATTTCGTTAAATGTATATAAAGTACAGAATGCCAGTATGTTGAGGTTTATTAGAGACAAGTATGCACTGAAGAAATTCAAAATAAATGGAATTGTATAAACTGTGTWTTTATGTGAAATTACAGAACCGCCGCGCCTTATTTCAGCAACTTAGTATGGTTTATAGGCAAGCATATTTTGGAATTGGACACCTGCGTAAGAACTGACATTGAGTAAGTGATTACTTTTAAACTTCTGGTAATAAAAAAATAATCAAATTCCTTTATGCAGTCATCAGTCTAATCAGAGGCTTTCAAACTTAGTCGCAGAACATCTAGATCATTTACATTACCTGAATGATATTTTATTACTCGAAATAGATGATTTAAATGCCGTACTTACCGAACATCTGTTACACAAACTATTCGTACCGCTATATATTTTCTCACTCACGCCTGCGCCGCCGCCCACATCACTCGCAGTGGTCACACAAAATCTCGCAGCCGTCTTAAATCGTCCCGTAGATATTGATATACAAGAAATCAAYAATCCACGTGTTTCGTCAATTGTCGCATTATACTTGCTGTCGCTGGTATTCTTAGTTATCACACATGCACCGCTGGTACATGCGCTCGCCTGGGTAATACTCAATGGAGATCACAGTGTGTTTAAAGAGGGCGCTGCTGAAATATTAAACGCCTACGTAGAGCACCGTTTAGCAGTTGTACCTGGGTTTGGGGAGCCACGTGAAAGCTTAGAGCAAGCATTGGAGACGGTCGGTGCCAATTCCACGAGCCACAGCTACGATACTGACAACTTACATAATACATTAGAAGCACCAGCTACCGCGAGCAGTGCCCGAGAAGTAGCTGGAGCAAATACCGCAGAATCCACGTCCAATACAGCAACAACAGAAGAGCAATGTGCAGAAAGCGGTATGTGTGGGATTTCTATGGAGACCGCTAGTGCCGCGGCACAAGCTGTATTAAATAACGCCAAATTGGCCAACATCACCGACGAGGAGAAGGAAAAAATACAAAAGCTGGTGCAACCAGCGCGTGCATTTAACGAGTTGAATCGTCCATTCTTGGAAATGGTACTGTCGGCCTTGGATTGTACGGAGAATGATTATCTGGCACTTTTGTCCTTATGCCTAATTTACGCAATGGCTTACAACAGGGGTGAGTGTTTTAGCTTTTTATAGGTTATTAATTAAAATACGGGCATTTGACCACAACAACAATTTGCCTATATTTTATTACGTGTTCAACATGGTAGTTTGCATTCATTTAATCGCCTTTTAACAAACGCTAAATCAACTTACTAATGCACTTATTGTCCGTCATATTTTCTACTTTTTCATTTGTAATGCTATCCATTCCAAAATAAACTCGAATGGTGATGTGTTTCTCACTACTACTATATGCTTCATAAACCAACACTGTAGATGGTATGTACGATGCTCAGTTTCATTGTATATATTATATGTATGTATGTATGTATATGCATTTGTATATTTCATCAATTTAATATTTTCATACATAACTAAATTTGCACGCAATTTTAACTAAAATATCTCTTTCCATTGTTTTTTCTCGTGCGTGTGTAGGTGTCAAAAACGATTGGTTCGAACAGGTTCTCTCCCAATCGGCCAAAGGACCGTACAGCTACAAAACTGAGCTGATAGAACGCTTGCTGCACATTATTACGTTATCGAATCAGCCTTGTATGGAATTGAATGCATTTTAAATACAACTTTTTCTAATATGTATTCTTTTCACCACCCACAGCCTGCCGTATACGTCTCATAACCATTGAGATTGCGCTACAGCTGCTGGTCACCTTTACGAAACCCTGTACGGACGACGCTTGCATTACAGAGGCGCAGCGTGATGCACTCTTTTCCGCACGTAACCAGTCTATGGTGGTGTTGCGTAATTTCTATAAGTCTGAAGATATTTTTCTCGATCTGTTCGAGGATGAGTTCAACGAGATGCGCAAGACAAATTTGAATGTCGAATTCCTCTGTATGGATTCGACGATACTGCTTCCGCCGACCGGCACCCCGTTAACCGGTATAAATTTCACGCGTCGCCTGCCCTGTGGCGAAGTAGAGAAGGCACGTCGCGCCATACGTGATTTCTTTCTGCTACGCAAAACGTGCCAACAATTTCTGAATGAAAAAGAAACGTTGCTGCCGTTAACCAACGCAATGAATCTCGTGCAAGTGGATAATGTGCTCGATTTAAGTAAGCGCCTTATAAATTGGAATTTTGTTTTATCAGTTTCAATGAGTTTTTGAATGTAGATAATAGCGATTTAATTGCCTGCACTGTAATCACTAAGGAGAGCACAAAACAGCGACGCTTTCTCGTCATCGATTCACTGCAGCTAATACTCGTGGAACCAGATGCCAAACTGTTGGGCTGGGGTGTCGCCAAATTCGTTGGCTTCCTGCAGGATGTCGAAGTGGTGGGCGATAAGGACGACTCGCGCTGCCTGCACATTACGGTACACCGTGGCGGCGCGACGCACAATCGTACACCGSTGCTGTCGGCGAAATTCCTCTTTGATGATCACATTCGTTGTATGGCAGCGAAGCAAAGACTGACCAAGGTGCATTATACATTTCCATAATTTCAGTATTCTTTTTTTTTAAGAGTTTTTTGCTTTTTCAGGGCCGCAGCAAGGCGCGCCAGAAGAAAATGTATCAGATCGCGCAGCTAATTGAAATGCCCGGCCAAGTGATTGACTCGCCCGTGTATGCGGTGGCTGGTCTACGCGCGGGCAGTGTTGCCAGCAGCAGTTCGCGTTCCTCGCGCGACCATCGTCCCATACTGACGACGACAAACCGTGTGCCCGGCTTTGCRGCGGCTTTAAAGCGCGACACCACTAGCGCTGGCGGCGTGTGCCGCATTCAAATGGCACAGAATCGCTCTATTGAGGGGTTAGTGTTAGTTACTTTTTCCCCACTTATATTATACATACATAATCACAATTATTTTTCATTCACTTTGTTTAGCATACGAAATGAGAGTGCCGGCCGTCCGCGTCGACGCAATTCCAATTCCAGTTCACATTCGTCGACGTCGCAAAATCGCGATGCCAACTCATCACCGGGACGTGAGCATTCGCCGCGCAGCTCGCGTGATAATTCACAAAGTCGCAGCGCAACACGTTCGCGTGACAACAGTCCGCGCATGCCCAGACCGCGGTAAGCATTTCATGTCATATTAAAGCTTTAATRYATTAAACGCAACTTTTTATTGCAGTTCTGAGGAGATACCGCTCGAGGACTTTCAACATTCGCGCAACAACAGTCCCCACTCGCGTGCCAATTCTTCACATCTTAATACACCGACGCGTGCGCATACGCCATCACGTGCGCTAAATTACGAGCCGATTGCTATAACGGTGCATAATGGCACACCGCACGACACGCATTCCCCAGCGCCGCTTCATGCCACGCARCTGAACGGTGTTCCCATTGCCAAAGAAGTTCTAGTACCCGTCGCCAGTTCCGAAGAAACTTCGTTCATTGGCAACGAGGAAGCYGCAACGAGTGAACAACGGCGMCGCGGCATTATYGAAACAGYATAAAGCGATTCCAAATTAATTTTTCCGTTTACATAAAGAACAAATTTAATAAWAATAGTTTTTTGTTTGAAATCACGAACTTGTTGTACATACATACATATGTGGTGAAGAAAGAGGTTTTTGAAATTTGATTTATCCACGTATACTTTTCTTGAGTGAAAAATTGCTTTCCGTGTAACTTGGTTTTAGATATTAAGCACMTCATGTTGAATGGAAATTGTGGCTAATCTTAATTGTATTTGATGACATTAAAATTAATTAAAATTGCGGGTTTGTTAAGTCTTATGAGCTGACTTTTATCATAATAGGGGCAAATACTAATTATGTAGTTTATGAATAACAGAAAAAATAAAGTTAAATTACTTGTTTAAACTAAACTGGGTAATGCTTGTTGTAATTTTTGTGTRTGTAAAAGGTTTTAAAAGACACTCAAAATGTGTTGTGATTCCAGTGGCGGGAAATATTGTCCCAAAAATGTTGGAGAATGCCGTCGCGTATAAATCTGGGTCCACTGTAGTTACATAAACTCTGCAGGACAGTTTGAATGTTACAACTAGGGTTGTCCATACTGTTTGCTTTGTTCTCCCTATATTGTTTGTCTATAAAGGATATAAAATTAACGACTTCTCTACTTATTTGTTATAACGTAACTTGGCATGGATTCTATATTTCAATAAAACTTAAATAAATTTATTGCCAAATGGTTGAGAAAAATAATTTGGTTAAAAAATTACAATATCGTAAAAAATAAAAATATCGTTAAAATAATAATACCAAAGAAAATATGTTTTAAAAAATAATATCGTAAAAATGATTATACTGTAAAAAATAATGACATCGTAAAAAATATATTATCGTAAAAAATATGTCGCAAAAATATAATATCGTAAAAAATAATATGTTAAAAAAAATAATAATATAATTTATTAAAACTCGAGCAGAAAAATATGCAAGTTTTATAACTTTCGTTTTTTATACATATTTATTTTGGTATTTCATTCAACGATTTCGTAGTCCCTCCTAAAAATAATGGTATTCTCTAATATGTGTTATATTTCTTTAATTTAAACTAACTTTTTATAATGCACGTGAAGTCTTAATTTCATTAAGTGTTTTTGTTGTTTTTACTTTGTAAATTTTATTTTTTTACTTCCATTTATTTATATTGAATATTCAATATTGCAAAACATTATTTTTCTATTAGTATGTTTGTATGTATGTAAGTAAACTTTCTCATAAGCCGCGACGACGCAGTCGAAAATAAAATTATTGAAAGCTTTACATGTATTAGTGGACTAACACACACATACACGTACAGATTACATACCGTACATAGGCGATTGGATCAATGTAAATATTATATAGTAATATACTTAGTTTAATGCTTTAAAAAGTCTCTTCAAATATGCTATAACAATTACTAAGGAAAATTGAAAAATGAAACAAATTCTTAATTTGTATATTCGTTTTGCTTTTGGGTAAGTRTCTTTCGATTTGTTATTAGAATTCAAAAGTAAGATTGTTTTATAATCATAATAGTCCGAATTAGAAATGTGTAATAATAATTGCTTTTTTCGTTCAAATCAACAACTTCAAGTTTTTCAACAGCGACTAGACGCTAACGCGTAAATAACTAAAAAATGCATTGCATCTACAATATTCAAGTAGTAAAACAACAAAAAGTAACCTCAACACTTGTTAAGGAATGACGATGTGTCTCCTTCTCCCTCATTCCCACCACATTTAACTTGCTCAGAGATTTTACAGTTAATTTGCGTTGTTGTTTTCGGTTATTTGTATGGGCGGCAGCCAGGTGTAGAACAGTATGTAGCCAGCGCTGGAGACGACATTTGAAGTGTCTAGCGGCGAAACGACTTGGTCATCGAACTTGAACCATCTATTAGATTAGAAAGAAGCTATGATATTACATGCATACACACAAGCGCAAATACATTTATGCATTTATGCTAATTTGTAGTTGTGCGTAAAATGCAACTGYTGCGCTTTGAGACTCTGAGAAGTATCTACACACCTGCCATAGTTGCCGCTTTTACAAAATGCCGTGTAGTGGCCGCTCTCCATGGAGCCGTAATGGTTGGAAACACCGTACAGTTGATACGTTTTAGGTGTGCCCGAACGCGACTCGGACTTGGCAATATAAGGCGTCATATCAAGATCCACCAATGGAAAGCGAACGTAGTTCTGTTTCTTTTTGTACGAATTGCCAACAGCGTCGGTGTCGGCATAGAATCTAGAAACGAAAGAAATTAGTAAAATTTATAATAGCAATCMAGCGAATTATATGGAAAATTCTTCACACTTATACTACGAAAAATGGTAATGGTTACATGACACCCTTTTGGGATATTTGACCAAAATAAATGGTATATACTTTACCTCTTCATATGTATCACCAGCACCGGTGGCAGCTTGGAGATATCCAATTTCTTCACCGCATCACGTTTCGTTTTACAACTCGGACAATTCCAGCCGTGTATGCGTTCGCCACTAAAGTACATATCCATGCATTGGCTGAGATAGCAAACATTTGCATTTGAAGGCAACTCCAGGCTTAAATTCGAAAAGCATTCATAAGTGGCGGACTCCTTGTTGCAATCGACACACTTAACGGTACTTTTTATTTGGCCATAAAATAAATGCAATATGAGACTCTCTTTGGCTTTGGTAAATTCGAGCCACGCCTTCTCGGAGGGTGTTATATTATCACGYGGCTTTTCGGGTACATGTAATGTTTGTAAATCGGAATGTAGCCAATCCATGAGTATGGTAAGGAACTCGTGCGAGTCTTGCTGCTCGATGCCCCGGAATATCTGCTGGTACTGACCCATAACGTACTGAAGTAAGTAAAAAKGATAGCGATATTAAATAATTTTAACCAAATTTATAAGAATGGAAAAGAAAATAGGATTATTTAGTAGAATTTTCCAACATCTGTGGGCAGTTAGTTATATAAACATACAAACAAAATTATAAACATTTAAGCAAATACAAAACTATATACTTATATACGCATACATGTACATGTGCGTTCATACTATTCACTATACGTGTCTTATCTGACCACACACAGGCACACACACACATGCGCTATATTTCGGATTTTATTGTACACTTACACGCAAGTCCTTGCTGGCTACGCATTTGTAGTTGCCATTCCATAAAACTTTAATGAGCGCCGCCACTTCCTCGATAATGTGTCCCTTCGTCTTGTTGCTGCGACTGATGTAGTTCTTATATTTGTCCGTTATGCAGTATTCGGTCAGTTGTGGGGTATTGCTGAGGCACTGTATGATACTGTTCATATAGCAGGTGTTACCCAAGTTCTTTAAGCCGGTCAAGCCGCGACCCTAAAAAAGTTGTAAAAATAAATATGATTAACCTTGAATTCATTGGTATACGAAAACATACATATACATACATATATATATATATATATTAATTAACAGAAACTTACATATACATATGTGCATACAACAACAAAGGACTGGTATTAAATGAAAATGTGTCTTTTGGGTTTAATTATGTACTTAATGTCCAAACATGTGCCATAAATGGATGTCTATATCAAAGAAATAGCGAGTAGGCCTTGGCCAGTCACGAAGTGATTGATTTAATTTGGAAACAGGTTTCGCCGAATTTATATATGGACACATACATTTCCACATATAAATATGTATATCTATAAGACTTTTGTTAAATATCGCGCTGCGCATCTGCTGCCATTCGAGGAAGGCACTTCAATGTTACCACTACAAACAGAGGAACGAAACCAAAGGTTTTGTATGTTATCAAATGACCGTGGAAGTAAATTTTTCATTGTGAAAATGCTGCTAGAGGTTTGTTACTCCTTCTGAGATTCAACCACAATAGAAGAAACATTTGCCGTTCACACGATAGCCGGGTCTAGGTAACGGGAACAGGCCGGAATTTATCCGGCCAAGGACTTTCAACTCTACAACTATGACAAATATGTTTGTTGTTACTGTAACGCCACATAAGTCAGCTTTAAGGCTATTATTTCCGCCCTAGTGCCTTAATGTATGCTACAAAAACTATGTATACATTGAAGTTGATAAAAACTAGAACAATAAAATCCGGTGCAAAGACATAGACATTACTATATTTTTACCTACACGTTTGAGTGGAAAAAAAGATGTATAAATTAGTATATGCGTCGCCGGTATATGCAATTTAACGCCCGCGACCACGATCATCTCGAATTATTTTGCGTAATACTAATTTGGTTGCGTATAAAATGTGTAAACGATTGTACAATATTTGGCTTTAAGTTGGCAATAGCTGGCGTTTTGTATAGCGCGCACAACAACATGCTTTGAGTAGAGACAACGACAGACTAAGACTCGATTGGTCAAAGACAGAGGTGCGCAAACGAAGATTGTCCCGTTAAACGCCTACAAATAAAGAAACAGCTGAGTATATGCCCATATGTATGCATAAAGTAATACGAAATGACATAGCTGGGGACACAAAATATTTATCACGCACGCACACAAGTGCAACGCAAGCATAGTGTCTTGGGCTAGTCTACGTTAAGGCGCCGAGACTTGGCAAACTTGTGTCTTTGTGTGTTTGTATGCATTGTCTAAAGATGTGGCGGTGTGAGTGCATGCACTGTGTGAAGAAAGTTTTGTGCTGAGTGCACACAACGGATGGCAATTGAAAATTGGCGCATTCCACAGTTTTTAAGTGGTTAAGTGCAGCACTTGGGCCAGGCGAGCCTATAGTTTTGTTTACTTATTTATATACATACATACACATATGTTTGTATGTATGTGCATACAACAGTTGTAGGCGGGTCACGTTAATGAAAATAACATTCGGTCATTAACACACTCAACGCAGACGGCCCGAAGACTGCTGACACGGCCGTTCGCAGACGCGTGTTTAATGTTATAAAACGTGACTAAGAAGAGAAGAAGAGAATGATGCACAAATTCGCAGGCATACGTAATGCGCCCTAATCTATTTAGAAAGCATATTTATGAATTTCAATGTTTGGTGGCATTCAATATTTGCTGGGAGCTTGTCAGAAACCAATTTTTTTTTTCCACAAAGTAGTTTTGACCAGTTGTGGAAATCGAATAATGTGCCTATAAACTACTTTCAACGAGTATTTACTTAAGTTCTTGGTATGAACTTAGACACCCCCAGAAGAACTACAATATTCGAATCCTCACAGACTGAAGAAACTCGGAATTATATTCGTGCCAACGGTCAATTCGACATCGATTCTTGAACTTATTTGAGGAAAGCTTGCTGCCGCTACAACAATAACAATAGGAGAAATATTTCGTCTTCTGGTTTAGTAAATAAATAAACGTGTTTACAGGATGACGTCGTTGGCGCATTTGTGTCTGTAACGGTTGTTTGTAGTAGCCAACCCTTCCACGTGATTCAGCAACATGTTTTAGARCACATGTAAACAAAAGCATTGTCATCAAATGTGCACTACATAAACACTTACCATTGCGCCGGGCGTTGGTGAGAAATCGCGTTGTCTGTCTACTGTGAAGACAGCCGGACTGCTRTGGGTCGGTGCCGACAAATGTGGTTTTACAGATCGATCGAATTGCGGTATTTTCGGTTTGGGTATATCATCTTCGTTGTCGATTGACGTTCGCGGAAAACGCGCGATAGCCATGGCTAACTGCTGGTCACGTTGTTGTTTTTCACGTTCCAATTGCGCGTCGAGCCTTTGGCGTTCTTGTATTTTATGCTCAATCTGTCGCGTGGTCTTTTCGAGATTTTCCTTTTCGTTGGGCGTCAACCCAGCTTCTTCTTCCTTTTTGATGCTTTTATATTTTTCAATTTCGTCTAAGAGACGATCATTTTCAGTTTTCTGCAATAAAACAAAAACTGTTTAGATTAAGYGAAGAAACATTTGAGTTTCATATTATAACCCACATAGTCTGCAGCTGCACTCTCCAGTTGCATAATGTAGTATAATAGTTCAGTTTCCGTAGCCGTCATAGGTTTTTTATCGGGACTTTG
The DNA here is from genome assembly GCF_001853355.1 of Bactrocera latifrons. Classification (NCBI taxonomy): domain Eukaryota; kingdom Metazoa; phylum Arthropoda; class Insecta; order Diptera; family Tephritidae; genus Bactrocera; species Bactrocera latifrons. The sequence continues at coordinate 1,264,752 of NW_017537134.1, forward strand.
CTTGTTTTTTTCGAATATGGTGTCCAATTTCTCTGAAGCTTTCTTCAATTGTTCATCGTTAGCTTGTGCTTTCTCTAAGAGTTCTTCCTGTTCCTTAGCCAATTCTACAATTGGTTTTTGTTTTTGCTCGTATGTTTTCATAGCAACCATTTTACTTGAACGATCTACACTGGGTGGAGGCTGTGACATAGTGAATGTAAGTGGTCGTGACATGCTACTTCCTGGTCTGGGCGTGTAGCTATGACCACTTATTTCTTCCTTCATTGTAATATCATTTATTGAGGGATATTCAATCTCATCGATTAGATTCAAATCATTGTTGTTCTGTTGAGGGGCCTGTACACTGGGGTTTGTACAAAGAGTTGGGTACATCATGATAAAGAATTCATAACCACCTTGTAGTATTTTGATGGAGGATTTATAAATTACATCAGGATCCCACTGTAATGTTATTATGTAGTGCATTATTCTTTAAGGGTATGTATTTACCAAAACTTACATTCTGTAGTATTTCGAGAAGTTTACCAATTGGCGAAGATGGTGCAGGATTAGAATCTTTGGTGTTCCAATCCATTAAGACGACCTGTTCTTTGATTGCACGGGCAGACCACAGAACTTTGGAACTGCCATCTAATTTGTCCTGCAATTTTCCAGCAGACATGCTATAAGTAAAAGTAATACGGTTTACACGAATACACACACGAATAAAATATTTCATATATAAATCATTTACCCAGCCGAAACAATTTCCTCAGGCACGTTCATTGTATAGTGGTATGTGAGATGAGACGTCTCATAATCCTTACTAGGTCTGCAATCCATTATCAGCACATTATTCTGCTTCATACGTTCAAATAACTCTTCACATTTTATAACATTTAAAGATTGTAATGAATAATAACCACTGTATGAATTCGCAGTTGCTAAGGAGACTGGATCACCTTTCACAAGATCGAATTTCTCTGAAGCACTGAGCTCGTTGTAGTCGCGAGCACGTTCATTTTGCTTAAATGAAGCTGTGACTATTGCTGGTGACTTCAGCGTACTATTGGCAAGCTGTTTTGCCTCATAACGTCGTGTGAGTGAAGTGCTCAATTCCTCCAGTTTATTCATGGTCAGTTTATTGTTCGAATTGCCGCCTAAGGCTATTCGGACAGTCTGTTTATGTTCTGCATAGTCAGGTTTTCGGTGTATGCAATGTAGTAAATTGAAATACTTCATGTATAATACGTAAGCCAATTCTTCGTCGCCCTCCCTGTAATATTTGTCTGCTTCCCGTATTAATTTTCGGGCAGATTCTACCAGTCTGAAATGAAGTTATTTAATAATTTTATACTTTGGGCATATAGCCAATTATATACTGTACGCCATCCGCATATATATATTATAAAGCACTTACATTTGAGTTTTCTTCGTGCGAGCATCTGGTATCTCGGAATGTTTTTCCAAATCATTTAAGGTTTTGCCTAAATGCAAATCTTTTACTTGCGCCATTTTCGGCATTACTGCGAACAATGAATACTATTCAATTATATTCCAGTTGGGCGTAATTGTAATTTATGCTGATCGGTGCAAGTTTTAAAGACTCTCACCCGTTTTCTTCGCCAGCAAATAAACACAATTAGAAGTCTGTAAAACACTTTTTTTTTTTTTCAATTATATTTATTCACCTTTTCAGCATATCTTGCTATTATTAGAAATTTCTTTATTATTCTACAATAGGAAAGGTTTAATTATGCTCAAAACAAATAGAGAACCAATTTATCTAAAATGCGTAAAAAAGTCCATTTTGAGTCAGCGAACAAGTGACAGTTCTATGTTTGTCGATAACCACGCACTCAGCTGATTGCAGCGATGGGTGCTGGCTGTAATCGATTACTGATGAGTTTCAAGAAAAAAGTTACAGTTTTTTATGTAAAATATTCATACCGTAAGCTGTATAAACTTATAAAAACTTTTTAAATAAAAAAAAAAAAAATGTTTGACTTGTTCCGCATTTTATTTAAAAAATAACTTCTTGTGAAATATTCAAATCGATTTATTTTTGCTATCAATACCAACGCTCATTGACAACTGGATATTTGCGCTAATTATTTCCTCTTCCGTTGACACCTGCAAATGAAAATTTCTTCTTTCCGGGGAGTAATAAATTTTAAATTACAATATGTAACTTCTATAATAGTTTGTGAAGATTAAATGGTGTGTGCTGTGCTTTCTTACATAAATGGAATGCGAATAGTAGTATGTTTTTATCTTATGTGCAGTAAGCAAACAATTCAACTATTACCTCAGCAGCCAACGGTTGACGTCACTCTAAGGCTATAACTTATTATCTGCAGCTGARTGCATCAAGAAGTACAGAAACAGGTAAATCAATTTAATCCCACAGAATTCAATATCCAAATAAGCGGAAATCAAATACGTGCAGAAAAAATTATGAGCTTCTCAGGATAAGCATTTGTTCACAGGAATTGTGTGCAGCACTTGACCTTCATAACATGTACTTCTTTCAGGTAGTTGTGTTTTACTTATAAGTATGTATACCAGGTGATCATTCTTATACTTTTTCAATTTCGAGATTTTATGAAAGTTTCAAGTTTATAAAATTTCGTGTGGTTTTCTTACAAGTTTAAAATTTGCATTCGTATTTGAGGCGCATATGTATTGTATATAAGAAATCATAAAAATGTGTCGGCATTGAAATGCTTTATTTGGTTTGCGATATACATATGTATGTATATTTTTCAAAATATAAACCCACATGAATTAACATTTAGCACGAACAGACATTTTAATTGTTTTTAGTGAGTATTCTGGACCATGAAAAGTTTCCCAGTACATGCCTTCCTTGAACTTATCCGTTTCGCCGTTCAAATATTTACCAAAAATATTGCTTCGAAGTGAAAAAAAATTAAGTTAAAAAATTTTAAATTAAACAATAATTTAAAAAATATAATATATTATCGTTGTACTTACGCTTTCATGCAATTCTTAAACCAGCCCGCGCTGTTGTACTCCTCACTACAGCTACCTTGCGCTTTGGCGTCGTTATCGCGATCAATCGCACTAAACTGCTGACCTTCATGATACATAAATGAATCACCGGCTGTGCCGTGATAAACCCCCAATATGCCCATTTTGTAGTCGGCATGCTCATTGAACACACTGAAGTCACTATAATGTGCAAACTTTTGTACACCCTGAAAATCTTCCAAATCAATGCGTATTTCGAAGAAACCACTATAGGTTAGCTCGTGCAAATGTTGTAAACCCAAGAAAAATTCGGTTTTTTCACCTACACTACCGAAACCCTGCTTATACGCATCCCAAGTGCGATTGTGAAAGGCGACTGAGCCATCTAAACGCTGCAGAACAACAATCCAACGTTCAGCACCGCAAAGCACTTTGAATGGTAACACTTTGTCATCGTCCAACTGAATTTCACTAACACCGACATTATGGCAAATCTGTGCCAAACGCTCTGCACATTTGTGGTTGCTGCTGCTGCCAAGCGAGGAAGTTGCGAGTACTGAGTGTAAGTTTCGTGCGTGGTGGACTCGCTGGTGGTGCGACTCGACGTCCTCATGACTGCAGTGTGACAGTGGTAATCAAAAATTAAAGTATATTTAACATATTGATAMGCACCTTTCCGTTACATGTTGYTTGCGATGTGCATGTGGGTGATGTGCACAAGCTGCTGGCGGCTCAATTTCTGGATGTGYTGCAAGCGATTCCACTTTGCCATTCAAAGTTTTTAATCTTGAATTAGAATAGAYAATTAGTAAAAAAGTACTTAAATGTATGCGTTCCTAACTTTGACAAGATTTCGTCCAATTTGTCTTCTAAGCAATCGCCATCACAGCCAGGTGCTCCMTGCACAATCTGTTGACGGCTGATAAATGCAAATAACACCAGGAATATTGCTAGCGATTTTAGTTGATAGCTTAACATGTTTGCACAGTTCGAAGCTCGATTTACCATTAAGACTCGAAGCATTTATTTTCAAAGTGGACACCCAAATCTAAAAACATACATACACATACATATCTATATACAATACAATTATGTCATACGAAATAGCACAATCAATTGTTTTTGGCAAATAAGTAAATAATCAGTGTTTGGGAGCAAGGTTTATCAATATTTCCTCTCACGGCCGGCAGATTATTTTAAATATATAATATGTTAACCCTCTAACGTGCAAAAGTTCCTAATTCTACTTCAAATTTGGATTAGTACTCAGATAATAAAGCCAAAATGCTAAACAAATGTCTCTAAAAGTGGTATTTTTTATAGAAAGAGTAAAATAAATTATTTGCTGAAGTGTGTTATTGTATTTTGTTTGATAAACTTAAATACAATATCTAAAATATCATCACAAAATATTGGTGAATTTACTTAAAAATATTTTCGTACATATCGTCACCTAAAATGCAAAATAACCTAACAGCATTTTCGGAAATTTACAGGGGAAAGAATGAAACACGGAATAAAATGGAATAATGAGTGAAACAAAATTTAAAGATTGGTTAAAACTGGGTTATATCTGAGAGCATAACTTTAAAATGTTATCCATATGTATTTATATGTTCGTAAATTTAATTAGTGGATAGTAAACAATGATATTCCTTGCCTCCAAACATCCTCTTATAAAATATCCCAGTCAAAATACATGTACATATATAAATAAAAATAATTCTAGTGCTGGTCAGTGAGAAAGTCTGGCAAGCTCTCCATGTTATGCAATATCGTGAGCACGCCCAATTCATGTACTGTTATTTACAATTTCCATAAGCTATGTAACATATGTGTATGGAGTTACATTAGAACGCTAAGGACAGAGATTTATTAGATAATATTGGTAAATGAAGAAAAAGACGTAGAATCATTCATGGAAGGGGGTCTCAATTAAAGCAAATCAATTTAGAACTTAAGAGAAACGACTGTGTGGTCTACCGCCTCTCTGTCCCTATGAGATCGTTTAATGGTCAATATACCGRTTTGTAAATGTTGCTAGATTCCAGKTGGCTTACTGACATATGATTTTTGGACCTGCGTCTACAGCAAAACAAAATAGTTAACTCGACCAAACGCAATAACTTAAGTGACCACGACTGTGAGGCACTGCTTTTTCTTCGTCCCTTATTCTTCGATTCGTCCAAAAAAGGCATGGCGCTAAAGCACTCTTTACACAAACATGCATATGGATAAGCAAAATATAATTTTTAATTTACAAGCTCTTGGTTAGCATACCGCACCATTTGTGTAACTTGTGTGTAGCTTTTTTTCGCTTTTGCCTCCTATGACTAAAGATAGGCCTCAACAGTTTGAGCTGGAATAAAAACAAAATAGCAGAGAAAAATGAAGCGTAAAAAATAGGAGCTTATAATTTTTAATGAAATTTGCTTTGAATTTTTTGTTGTAATTTGTTTATGAACAGCTTATTGGACTCAGCTGCGATATATTAACGAAACCATGGATGTGAGTGTTGTCGGGTATAACAGTGTGGTAAAATACTCTACAAATGTGATCAAGATTTTACAAATATTGGGTAGTCGAAAAAGTATTTTCATACATACAAAAAGTATTTTTCGACTACCATAGATAGAAGCCAAAAATTAATATTTTTGCTTCAGGAAAATTGTGCACGGGCACCCAGATATTGGCGTATCTATCAAGCGAGCCGGCAAAGATTGTTTTTGCTTAACTCGCCACACATCGAGCTTCTTTTCGTATTGTTAAGCTCCGAGGGAATCGAAATAGTGCTCGCACGACGGTCGGATTCGACTATTTCATGGATATTGTCAGCAAATTAGCATTCTAATTGGGCACGAGATTTGTTTTAACAGCATCAGCATCATAAACATATAAACATTGTTGGCATGTTCAGGTTCCAAAAATAGAAGAATAATGTAATTTTTTATACTAGAACTTATATTTACGGTTTTTGGTAAACTTCTTGCTCTGGGTCTCCCAGCCCTATATTTTTCTATTGAAACAAACCTGTATACATTATGTATCATTCGGACGTTGTTTTTTTTTTTTAATATTCTTTTGAAATGTATGACGAACAATTTACTCTGGTGTTATATAATTATTATATTTTTTGTACCCACTGTGCCTTCATTGTAACTTTAGCCTATCAAAAATTTTTTTGAGTACAATATGCGCCTTCTTTGTACATTTTGTTGTTGTAGTATTGCTGTAAATTGGTAGGAATTTGTGCACTTTTCAAGCTCTTTTGGTAAGCTACATAAATTCAGCTGGCGAAATGAGTGTTTTTGCCGCAAGAATCCGCTTGCTCCAAGTCTGAATTATCCGACTATACAGAAAGCAGCACCAAAAAAAATTGAAACATAATTTTTTACCAAAGTTACACACATACACGAACTTCAACASCAAAACGAAATCATTATACAAAGGCTTGCGAGCTGCTTTCTAGCGAAAAATGTCCTTTGATTTGTGCGACACCGCTGTTGTTGTCTAGCCACCAGCCACCAGCCACCAGCATTGTCCGTGCCGTTGTGTGCAGAAATAGTTTCAGCATAAAAACGTCTACATTATTGGAATTCCTCGCAACTTTCGCAAATGCCCATTTGCTTACAAACCCGTACACAAACATACATGCGTTGAAGTACATGTATGAGTTCATGTTTTATATGTGTGTGCGTGTGCTTGCAAGCAGCAATTTGCATGCATACTTTTCTTCTGCTGTGTTATCATGTTTTTGTTTGCGTTTGTGTGTGTGTGTGTGTGTGTGTTTGAGTATTCGCAAGAATTAAAAGGATATTAGCGTTGAACAATTGAACAATAGGCGTAACATTACAATTAGCGCAATTCCAATGTGATTTATTGGCGTTAAATATTTGTGCGACAACAAACAGCACACAACCACACACCCATAAACATTAACCTCTGCATATATACAAACATATGCATTTCTTTAACTCCTCCCACCCGCTCGGAGCAAACAATTGCAGTGCAGGCGACATATTTATGCTTGCGCTTGTCTGCAAGTCGGGCGTTTGCAACAAATATTTTACTCGCAGAAATGTATAAACTATAAATTTTGCATTGAGCCGAAATTGCTGGTCGGTGTGGTGGCCGTTTGTTGAATTCCTCTAGGTGCCATCGCATGCACATTTCATCACACACACACACACACATASACGGATCTTCAGTGCTTGTATTTATTGCAAGTGTGTGTTGGAGACAGGTGTACAGGCAAAAGGACTAGCTTGTTGAAATGCAAGCATATTTTGGGGTAATTTATCGCTTCTACACTAACAACTATTCAATACATGCATACATGTGCACTTGCCGGCTGTCTGTCTGTGGTGTTTGCAAATAATATGCAAATACGTTTTTGGCTAATAAGAAAATTTAATTACGCCACTCTTTGTGGTGTGTGGAAAATTTATTGCAGGTGCATTGTATTGAAAGGTGTCCATGTAGTGTAGGCGAAAGGAGGTATCAAGAAAGGATGACATACCTGAATTCGTGAAAATATCTCGTCAAATACAAAATGTTTCCATTCAACTACATAATTCCGATCGTTCAGTTTGTATGGCAGCTATATATATGTTATAGTGGGCCAATGTCGACCGCTTCGACAAATTAGCAGCTTCTTGGGGAGAAAGAGATGTGTGCGATATTTCGGAACGACATCTAAGAAACTGAGAGACTAACTAGTTCGTGTATATGCAACTGACTGACAGCAGCATGGACGGCCGTGGCTCAATCAAATCAGTTCATCATGGTGATCATTTATATATGTATATAGTCCGACGTTTCCTTCTGCGGGTTGCATACCCCGTATAAAGTTTAATAATAAACAACAAAAGAGACACTTTCCTTAATTCGATTTTGTAAATCAATATTTATTTTCGCTAAATTTTCCTTCCGAAAATTCCAGGCGCATGCCTTTAAATCCTTGTTACGTTTGCTGTGATCGGCATCAAAAGTGGGGTCTTTCACAGACTGGATAGGGAAGCGAAGTGGAACCACCATCAACATCAACAACCATATTAGCGTTAAAATCCAAAGCAGAATCACTCTTGCCAACAGATGTTACTTCGGATTCAGTAGACAATTGATCAAACTCTAAAAGTCTCTCATCATTGTTGTCCTGCGACGGCATGAACGGTGACAAGATCAGGTGAGTCAGCCTTAAGAGTGTTCGAGAAAAGGTTCTGCTGAAGATTTATGCTCTTTTCCGCATTGGTAACGGTGAGTACCGCAGTCGATGGAAAGAAGAGCTGTACGAGATATACGGAGATATTGACATAGTTCAGCGAACCAGAAGACAGGCTGCGCTGGCTAGGTCATTATGTTTCGATGGAAAAGAACATTGAAGGTTACCGATTCAGTACCTGCCGGTGAAAGCACCGTTAGAGAGATCAGGTGGAGAAGTACCTGGCTGAAGTTGGCATMTCGAATTGGCGCCAAATATGGAGAGAAGAAACGACTGGTGCACTCTTGCTAACTCGACTATAACCACGCAAACAGTGTCTACGCCAGTAAAAAAAAAAAGAAGAAGAAATTTCCCTTCACATTCTGCAACTTGTGATTATTTAAAAGCTGTCCGTTTTCCTCGATTTCGCATTTTAATGGTCGTTGTTGATGTTTTGTTTTTTTCTTTGCAAATTTATAAAATTATTGAATGGGGCTTAGTAATACGAAATATCCACCAACAATATTTTTATCATCTTTGCGGTTTCAGCTCTCGTTTAATTTCATTTGTGGTCATCCAAAACAATTTTGTGAATTTTTTCTTTAATCGTCAATTGGGTTCATTAGCTTCGGTGCTTTGTATTCAATTTAGAAAAAAATTAATAACGGAGGGTTGACTTGCCTGGCGTAGATTCAAGCTAAAACTCATAAAAGCACTTTTTTATCTAACAATATTATTTCATTGGCACACCAAACTTCTTTTTATTATTTTTATTTGAATACGCCTATTTAATAGGCCTTCGGAATACACCTATATCTAAATTAACCCTGTTTTCTTCAATATCTTCTTCTTCTTCATCATATGAGAAGTCAACAAAGGCTATAAAAAAGATTAACAGCAATAAAACTATATTGAAGAACTGCCTCCTTTAAAGTCTGTTAGGTTTATTTCAATTCATTGTTTGGAATATGTTTAAAGAGATTTTCGAATCCTTTTCCTGTGCCAATTGTGATATTGTACTCTGGAGAAAAAGCTGTTTGGTCAACCAGATTCCAGATTTTTTTTTATCATTTTCACGCTTCCACAAGCAATTAGTTGCACGCAACCGCAAACACACTTCAAAGTGGGGGGCGAAGCGTGGCTGTAAAAGTTAATTCAATGCGCCGCACTAAAGTGGACATTAAAAACAGAAGCCACGGACGATTGAACAGCTGAAGCAGCAAAATAAAAACCAAAAAAAAGTAAAGTAATGGCACACCAGTTTAACAATAACAACRGCATATACGGCAGCTTCATTTGTTGCAGACAAATCAACCAAGAGCWCAATCCACCCACAGCGCTTGCCTTCTGACCTCTGACTGCTGCATGCGGAGAGGGTAGTTCCCTTCAACCAGGCAGCCATGGCTCTTCGCATGCTGATGTATGCAATGGCTGCGATGTCGCGTGTGCTAACGACAGTTACAAGCAACTGTCTGGCAGGAGTGTCGCATACTAAAAKGTGGTGTGCGGTATGTTGGACAAATGGCTTGCTTGGTGGTTGCCGTTACCTACTCGCATACAAATGTATGTATGTATCGCTCTGTTCAATTGGCTYTTTAATGATGTTTAATGTTTGTGGCTTGGTGTTTGGCGACGATTTCTCTCCACATTTTATTTCCTTCCTTTGGCTTTGGCTTTGGCTTTGTTTTTGCGTGTTGCTCTTGAGATTTACGAACATTTGAGTGTGTGTCTGCGTTCTTGTTGTTCTTTACTAGCGGGTTTCCGCTTTTAAACGGAAGACAATAAAGCACTATCACGTTCTCATTGCTTTTATTGTAGTTGTTGTTGTTGTTATGAGTGTAAAAATCATGCTGCTACGATGGTCCGCGTCGATGGTGATAGCTGATGATGACAATGGGCAATTTTGATGCGACATCGTTAATGTTGATGACAGTCTGAATTGTGCGTGGAAGATGACGAATGGAGCTGCCACAAGACCTTTACGCGCATGCAAGTATTCGCTGACGTGGTTTTTATCTACTAGATGCACGGTGTTGCCGATGATGRTCCATCTAATAATGTCTTATCAACTGGGTTTCCACTCAATAACACACAATTTGTTACAAGCTACCGGTTGTCCGGATGAATTAGCAAAATTACTGTAAATGAGGTATGGGCTGCCAACTTACGCACTTACCTASTCGCTTGGAAGGCATAACGGAAATGATGCTTAATGATTTAGCATTAGCTTTTAGCACATTAAGAGCTGTAGGTCRTCCCGTTTCGTGTTCGGTGGCCACCTTTTTGTTGCAAAAAAATGAAAGCCGGTTAGAACAAAAAAAAAAAAAACGTTTAAAGTTGCTGAGCTTTTTGGCAGAACATTTTGTATTTGTTTCTAATGTAAATGCTGAAGTCTCACTTGCATTTGAGCGTGCAACATTTAGTTAATTAGGCGACATTTTGCCGCGAAAGACATTCATTYAGTCAACACACCCACAGGCCACAGCTACAGCTACATGCCGCTGGCAACACGCCAACTGGGCGAAGAAAAGTAAGTGTGCTAAACAAGGTCTTACATTTCTCGCAGAAATTATATAAAAAAGATGATAAAACGGTTGATAAAATGGAAATAGTTAATCGGTTCACACCTTCGCGCAAGTTTCCGTAAAATTTCAATTTCAACTGCACTTAGTGAGATTAAGTCTGATTTATGCCGCCTGCAGTGCAATTATCGAATATCACCCTTGTTCRTTTTGGCTTAAGAGTAGCTTGGAAAATTTTTCTGTCAAAATATTGAAAAAATTATTTATATGCCAAAATTATTTTAAGTTGTGGCATACTTTTAAACGCCTAGAATTGCATAATTGTTTTTTTTTTGTGATGGAAGAAGGTCACATTTTTCTCATCATCTGAAGTTGGTGGTAAAAGTTAAGTTTTAAAGTTTTGTAACAAAATGCAGTAATATTAATGCCTATTTGTAGGCGTTTAGTGGCGAAATTTTCCACTTAGAGRATTTTATAAAGCCAGAAATCTGAATTTAAAGACATTTTTGAAATTTTAGGTAATTAGCAAAAAAATGATCTTTATACTATCATGGTGGGCTTACGGGTCTTACGACCTACTTACTATTCAACACTTTCTTTTTGACTAGGACCAAAAACTTTACACGCGTTGGTTATACCTGTCTCTTATACACATCTCTTACGACCTACTTACTATTCAACACTTTCTTTTTGACTAGGACCAAAAACTTTACACGCGTTGGTTATACTGATACCTAAACATTTTTTAACGCATCGGTTGGCGTATAGAAATGCATACATTTTCATTATTAGCGGCAGCCATTCGTCTGGCGTCATCAGAAACGCGGAATATGTCAGAGTTCTCAATGCTCAATTTGCCCAAAAGCTCAATTATCACCGTATACTACTTCTCTAGGACGACAAAATATGCTACGATTCACTTTGCTAGGTCCAAACGTCATAATTTGGGGGCTACTGGTAACTACATACTGCTCATGAACGAAGCCAAATCGAATTCAAATAATTGCAGCTTTATATAATACTATAATTCATAAGAATAGTCTGGGACTAATTCGCAAACAAAAGCACGCGTGAATCTAAGGATAAGGCATACCGATACCTGTTCCAAGGAATCTAACAAGTATTTTTAAGTTTTCCTAAAGAAAMTTTTTTTCAAAAATATACATACTATTCACTAGTTCTCTCGCAATTAATACTAAGCGCCTCCATATTCTCTATTAGAGTTATACATACTCGCAAATACACTTACGTACATAAAAAGTTTCCGCTTGGTGTTGTGCTGCATTTGCAGGAAATTCATCCAGCTCATATGAAAAAAGCTCATATCTCCGCTAAATGACTGCACATCAATGTTTATTTACATGACCGCTCATGGGTTTCCTGCGGGTACTCGGCACTATTTTTAGTTGCATTTAATCAGGAATACACAATTTGAGCAGTGGCGCTGTTGATAGCTTTGAAAGGAAATATGACCCTATAAAATAGGCGAAATGTACTTCTTTCCTTTCTAATAGCATTATTTAAAATGTTGTTGTTGCTTATAACTACATAATAATAATTTATGTGTTTGATTTTCGTCTCAAAATTACAACGCCTTTGTTAAATTCGATATCTTTTTAGTTTAGAATACCAAACCAATTATACTCGCTGTGAATAGATGTCTAAGTATGTGAAATCAAAAGACTTCGTCACTCTCTACATCGCATGCTCTTTATAGACTTCATATCTATATATCACCTTCTATTCCGAAATTCCCATCGCCACTGTCCATAAACACTCCTCCACGCTATATAAAGTCGTGAACTTCGCCCGGCAGCAAACATTGCAACAAACAAATAGACTTTAAATGTCCATATTCACACGGAGCTGTGCTCTACGCCTCTKCTCCATGTAGTTTTTAACACTTTGTTTCATGGTTTTGCATTTTTTAATTTGTTAGTTTTGCTGCCACTTCTTTTCAGCAATCCTTTATGTTGTTGCTTGTTGCACATAGTTTGTATTCAGTGTGTGCAACGGCGCGTAAAGATATGTTGCACGGATTACACATGTAAATTAAAAAAAAGGAGTAGTATAAATAAAAGTTAGTGGCTTCCGCAACGTTACCACAAAACACTTAACAAATACAGGCTGGCACCCATTAGCGCCTGAATGTATGCAAGTGTGTAGCTATGCCGAAGTAGTGACGCTTAGAAATACAGGTGTGGGAAATTAATATTTTTATTATGTCTAGAGCAATGCTTCGCTTTGTGTTTTCATGACGGATGCACTTATGTTGCTGATAAATTGCGAATTTTAAAAATAAATAATTTTGTTAGCAAAGTAATTAAAGAACTGCGTTACTACTCGTATAAAAATATTCTATAGAATAATTCTAAGATTGTATAGAAATTAAAGTGCGAATATACTTGCATATACATATTTATATAACGGTACTGTCAGTCAGTTAATCACTTTGTGGCATGCTACAAAATATCCAACTCATCTTTTCTTTAACTTATACCTTCGAACTGTATATTTATATATTTTTTCCAATAAATAGCTTGACATTTTTATCGCGCTTTCCTCATATACATCAACAGTAGGTATTTGCAGTTTCCTAATGCTCCCGACTCAAGTAGCTATTTTATTGCAAATTGAAAAAGTCAAGCGTTGTCACCGGCTTGCCATCACAGCCACCGACAACCCGTTGGAAGCAGCGTGCATTTTTACATTTTCTCCTTATCTGCGACATTAACTTTGATGACGTCGGCGGTTCAGACTGGTGGTAAACATAAGCTCAAACTGTATGCAAAGTTGGTTGTTGTTTTTCTTGCTGTGGCTCCACTGAAATTATAGGAAATTGGAAATTTGTATTTTGCCTTGCTCGGAGGTCTTCGGAAATCTGTCGGCGGTAGAAATGTGACTATCAGCTGCACTGGCAGGCTGTGATAAATTTCATTTTAAAAGGGTCACGACATTGCTAGGCCTCGGCTGGCTGCATGCATGAGGAAAGTTGAGCTTTGTTATTTTTAACAATTCTTTACCACATTGAGGAATTTTTGTGGCACGAATTACTATTAAATAAGTACTCAAGAAAACCAAGACAAGCCAGTGATAGGACATGCTGAACTATCGATCCTAACGAACGTCGTTAATATCTTTTTTTTATAAGATATTATAAAGTGATAGATATCTACTTTCTCTTTCGGAGACAATTAGGTTCCCCTTTACAGCGCCTCCCTAATTCAAACTTATTGTTTACATTGTAGAGTAGTTTTTGTCAAATCTCTTTTGGGTAGAAATAAAACAGAAAGGATCTTTACGGAATTTATATGCTGTAAGTCACCAAGAATCTTATGCTGAATTACGTTATTACTGCTTCGATTTGAAGCTGGGATCCTATTCTGGGCCACACTCTTTTTTTCTCACTCATATGCTTATTCATATCGCCGATTTACAGCCATATGCTCCTATCACTGTTGACTTGTGTGGATATGCCAGCGAAACCGAGTATGAGCAATCATCACAAACGCTTACACTTCAAAGCACACAATGGGCCAATCAAATGTCCAGCACAATTTGTTGAATACCACAGCTTGATGGCACTAACGACACAGTGAACATTCGGCGATATCATTAATCTTGTTACAATGCAAAATTCATCAGCGAATGCTTTTGACAATGCCGCTTTTTGCGGCCAAAGCGCTGAAACAAAGGATGGATGGTGGAAGCTTAATGATAGGCGAGCTTTAGCGAAGCACCAAAATGCCTATAAAACGGCAGAACGACAACAATAAAGTGGGTTGAAAAGTGTGTGAAACGAAATAGAAATATGAAAGGCAAAGCGGCAAAAAAGTCAGAATAAAGCATCATATACAAGCATGTGCGTGCAAAAAGCCAAAACGGAAAATGCGTAAAATATGTTTGTATGTATTCCAATATATGAGCAATCGAGCGAAAACCACTGATGCCGGCCGCAATTCAATAGGCAACCAATGCCCCCGAAAAATATCATAGCATATGCATAGGCGCCCAAATAAGCCTTTATTGGTATGCGTGTATATGTCGGTATGCAAGTAAGCTATCGACACAACAACACTTGTCTAAATCCATATATTGCTTCATAAAATCATAACAGCTTCGGAATTATTTAGTACAGAAATACAGAAATTTTGATTTTTGCTGCTAGAATTTGTGCTAAAAATGCCTGTAAGTAGCCATACTCATTGGAATGAAACTAATATGCATTTTTATCCTAAATTTCTATAGTTTACACTTTTGGGATAATTTGAGCTGAATGTAAAGACTACTTCTCACTGACTGATTGTTCCGTATCACATTCTAAATCTGTGCAGCAAATTTTTGTATAGTCCGATTCTCGATAGAAAGCGTTATTTGAGATATGACATCATATAACTAAATACATATATCTTAAATTTTAAACCCAAATATCAAATTCAGTAACTATAACGAGTATCCTGGAGGGTACTCCAAACTTCATTCTTTTTCCATTAGTCGATTCCTTGAAACATTGGATGCGCTTTGAACTGTAACCGTTTCTTCACTAAAATCACCTTAAGTGTCTTAATAACTTAATATTTTACTTCGGTTATGTTTTTGTTTTGCATTCTGTGCTATAGTTGATCGCCCACTTTACAGTTCCTTTTATTCGGCATGTTGCCTCGTTTTCGCTAATAATAACCGTGGCTTAGTTATCTGGCTCATCCAGAGTTAAGAGCTTATTGATATTGCCAATAGTGTCCTTCAATTGAACATTGAATAACAAAAACAAATATTATGAAAGGCACAAATAAAATAAACTATAAAGTTCAAGTTAAAAAAACGTAAAACCATACTGGAAATTGTAAAAGCAATGATAGCTTTGCTACGGGAAAATACCGAGTACACTTCAATAGGGAGAGGCAGAGAGATAAAGCATGAAAGAATAAAACAACACTGTTTATATAATATATATATAGACGGCAATGTGACTTAAGCAGTCAGAAAAACAGCAATGCTTACTAAGCGTATTAAACTCCGGAAAAGCTTCTACAAATATTGCACCTGCATAAATGATCACAATCACACTAAGTCTTTTGAACTGTATTATAGAAAACTATAGAATAAAATAGAGCTTAATAAAATTTGAACAAATGTAATTGTATACATTTTATTAAATAGGTGGCAACTTTTTTGTAAATTATTTTCAACTATTTTGTTAAATATCCGTTGATAGAGTAAGGTATCGGGTTATATGTAGTATTTATAAATAATCAGGATGGCGAGACGTGTTGAAATCCGGTTGGCTGTCTGTCTGTCTGTCCGTCCAATATCTTAACGAAATTGGTAAACTGTTTTAAACGAGTTCGTAGATGGGCGTAACCGAACTACTGCCGCGCCCGAAATACTCCATTAATCAAATATGTTTTGTTAAAACAACTAAAGTGTATAAATCTTTAATTAAATACGCTCGAGACATTTAATTTTCCACATAGGATGATACAAGAGGGCTTTATAGAGCCGAGACTAAATTTTCACGTTGGGCGAGATGAATATTTAAAGTTACTGTAAAATGTTCCTGAAACATAAAAAGGTTGCATCGACGGAGTTGGAGCATAAAAAGAAGGATGTTACGTAAGTGAATCGTCTAAGTTCAGTTTTTGATTCTGAGGTTCAATAATAAATACCTGGTTACGTACGAATTAGATATTCCATATTTTTTACAAGCTTAAATTTCTTTCGTTGCATTTAAATTTTCTATAAAATGTCTTACATAAATATGTTCGTAAGAATTAAATTGCTGATTTTCGTAAAATTAATTAATTTGAGGTTAAAAGTCCATTCCACTTCCGTCTGTCAAAATGGGCGTAAACTGTATAGGAGCATATGTATATGTGTGTTTCAGTGTACATTAATTGAATTAAATTTTCCTTAAACTGTTGTGTAAGTGCATTGCTGCACTGGGAACAGGAAGTGTATTAGTCAAATTTTACTTACAACACACATACGGACACGTTCATATGTTGCATTGTTGTTGTTGCMCATGTGCTGATGCTTTTGCTGCTGCGTTGACAAATTCACGCCTGTCTGCGTTGGACTCGTAAGCCACATAAATATGCTACAAGCAGCCAAGAGGACATAAACATGCATTTACCACACACATATACATACACATACCTGTAGTATATGTATGTAGTGAGTAGAGATTTTCGAAAGCAAGCATATAATCGCAAACAAGCTAATAAGTGGCTACACATGTGCGCTGAATCATACTCCAAGGACGCAGCAACCCCAGAACATGCACCGAGATAAACATGCACTTGCCACAGACACTACATATGTACGGGTGCATGTGCGTGTATAGAACTATACGAGTATATACTAGAATAGACTATCTGAGGTGACAAAGTTTTTCATTAGCATTACACTATTACCATTTTTATACATATATTTAGTCGTAATGCGCTCAAAAGCTTATAAATGACAGCTGAAAGAGAAAAGAAAAATAGTCAAGGAAAAGCTCAAATGAGTTTCAAGGAAGCAAAGTAGCAAGTGCTTAATAGTGTGTGTACCGACAAGTGGAGAAACCTTTAAAGATATTAATGCCGTGTCAATTGCCATTTCTATGGGTATATTAAAGCCACCCCCAATAGTAAACTTCCCTCACAATTCCGCAACTGTTCTACTTGACTCGGATTGCCGGTGTCTTCGGACAGACTGTTTGTGACATCCTCCTTTTGCTGTACTTTATTTATTACTCCCACTTTTACTATCCTTTTACTGTTTTTTTTTTCTTTTGTATGCGCTCCAATGTTGTTTGCCACATTTTGTGGCGCATCTTTTGTAGTTATTAACCCTTAACCGCAAGCAACATTTATTATCACACGACATACTGCACCCCTTACTTGCCACATATCGGTTGTATAGTTACAGTTGGCCTTTTTCTTGATTGCCGAAAATTTGTTGCAAAGCCATGAGCACACACGCATTGCCATTGTTAACGGTAAACTATTTAAGGGAAGTCAGTTTAGCACGCGTGCAACAAAAGTGTCGCATTGACAATAGAATTTATTTCTATTCACACTTTTATAGCTCAACCATATCCGTTGTAGTGTTGTTGTTGTTGCTCATAACTACCAGTGCGGTAATTGTGTGTGATATTTTAATTTTCGCTCGTCGCGCCATTGAATTCAGTGTCAACAAGACAAAGTCATGTCTTTTCTGTACTTTAGGATGTTGAAAGCAGTTGGGCGGTGTCTTTTGATTTCATCTTTTGTGCTCTGTATGTGACTGGCTAATGTCTCGTGGATTATGCTAATTCGTTTTGCAATTATTAAGAATTGTCCAAGTCTTCAGTCAATGATACTTTTTTACTTTAGCTAAGTCCTGGACATTCTGTTGACGCGATAAAACCTATAGCTAGACTCCGAAATTTTATAATTCACATTCTGTAAGAATCCAAAGTCCACAATTGTTACTCCAGTTGAGCAGTATTTGAGGTTGGAGTACCAAAATCTAAGATCCAGATGGCCTCTAGATGTCCTATCTTTTTGAGCCCGGAACGCAGCCTGAAGTTTGTCACTATGTTTGTAACAAAAGGAAGCGCCAGAGACGCCATTAATTAGATACATATATGGCTAGCGTGACCAGCTGAGTCGATTTAGTCATGTCTGTGGTCCGTCCCTCTGTCTGCCTGTGTATATGGGACCTAGTCCCTCGGTTTTTGAAAAATCCATCTAAAAGTTTATACCCGTACTTGTTTTACTAAGAAGGAGATGAACCTTTTTTTTTTTGACAAAAAAGTTGGCATAGATTGTTACTCCCTATATCGCTACAAATTCCGTAGAAATCATTCAGATCGGACCACTGTAGATATTGCTGCAATATGAACTGACTGATCAAAATCAAGAAAAAGATATTTTTACGACTCTTAATGTTATAAAAAATGCTCTTCTGGAGGGTCTCATAGATTCAGGGCAGTAGGATTTAACGTTTTTTTCTTTCGATCAAAAGAAGTGCCGTGCAGTCTTAGCACAGCAAGTGGAAGAAACATTTTTTAACTCTTAACCGCTCAACTTAGAGTTGGTGTGGGTGGGCTCATTGATCAATATTAAATTTTAACATCGCATGCTGGACTAGCATGAAGATTATTAAACAGTTTTGGTTAAATTTTTCAACTTTTGCCAACTTAACAAACTTACTGTTTTCTTTGACCTCCACTTTCTTTCCAAATCTGATAGTCTTAAAATAACCAACCAAAAAAAAAAAAAACATGAGGGCAATATTTCCATCAATCGCGAATCGCGTACTCGTATTTGCCCCACTCCAATCTCACGCTGTGACTTTATTAAAAAGGCAACAAATTTACGCCGAAATTAAATTTCCGAAAAAAAGAGAAATTATCGACACTAAAGCTGCCAGCCAACTCATTAAGAGCAAATGAGTATTGCGCGAGTAAGCCACTGCAACCGCTGCTTAACGAACGAAAATGCATACATAAGTTAGTCGGTATTTATGCGCCAAGTAAGTATGTAGACATGTGGAAACATGTTGTTTATTTGCCACACGCAACATATGTACTATATGAGAATTCACATAAAGTACGAGTGGGTGGCAGGCTAACTCCTTCGATGGCTTGTATGCGCATTAAGTTGGTCGGCATGTTGGTGTTGCTGTTGTTTAATGAAAATTACTCGCTGACGGGCTAACGTGCGGGAAGCTGGGGACCTGGCGGCTGGAGCGGGCAACAGTACTTTACTACCAACTGGAACTTCGCTTCAGCCGAATAAACTGGCATAAAGGAATTCGGGGGTAATGAGCTGGTGGMGGKGAAATGAAGTTGGCAAGTGTGCTGTCCCGTTGAGTGAGTTAAAATGTGTTAAACCGTTGCAATTTATTTGCAGCACTGTATTTAAGTGTGATATATTTATGTGAGCTTGCATGTGCCGCCTGTATATCAGAGTTTCACGCAGGACCTGTTGGAAAAAATAATGCGCATGTACATATATTGTACAGTGTCAGCGTGGAAATTTTTTTTTCAAGCACATATGTATATGTGCGTGCGTGCGTGTTGATTGTACAAATCGCTGTCGTTCCGCAATTGTCAGCAAACCACCCTGGCTTCAAATGCAGCCGCCCTCTTATCTATCAAGTCTAAACGATTGCGTAGTCGGCACCACTGCTCTGCTGTCTTACATACTCGTACTTGTACATATGTACATATGTAGTTAGATTAAGTCCTGTTATTGTTTTTAATTTCAACTCGCATTAAACTCACATAAAATAAAATGAAATTATGGACGTAAAATGTTTCAAATTTCATTTGTGCTTACATAACTTGTTGTAATTTACTGTTTTAGACGCAAACGGTCTCGTTTGATATGCATTTGAAGATATTTGTGTTTTGAAATTAGAAAAATGCTTTCAGTTACGTGCGCAGCTGTGCTCAAAAACTAATTTGGAAATAGTCATAAGGAACTTATAGACAGTAATAAAAACTTTTAGATTTTTATTAACTCAAAGCTTTTCTAATTTGTCTAACTTTTTGTAATTGAATGTGAAATGATGCTAAGAATTTTTTTTCGTTTGATTAAAAACGTTTTTTTGTTTTATATTTCGGGATTAGACAACAAACAGACAAGATTTTAAGATTTATACATTCTTGCATGCTTTTGAACCAATTGTCGAAGCACCCTTGTCACTTTGATTGAGGTATCTCCAAAACATGCATTCTGAATGCATCAACCGCCTCTTCAGGTGACGAAAAACCTATAATTATCTTAATCTCACGGTAGGTCACATGGCGATCTGGCAATATCAGTTTTCGCATCAATAGTAGAATTCACCATATATCGATAAACACTGGTCCTTGATGGAGCTTCATCGTCAAAAATTTAATTTAGTTCATCTATGCAGTCTTGATGAGTTAATTTACGTCGAATGCAGTAAAATAAGGGCAATGGTAATGTTTTTTTATATTTATAATGAGCCAAATATTTACCATTCTGGACGTCCACTTTGCGACACTTTTCCACTGGAGACATTATTCCATCAGTGTAAAACTTGTTTGGTTTCTCGTCAAAAAACTTCGACAAATAATTGTCACAAGTTTCTCTTGAAGCCAACTATACTCCATTAAGGCAGTCCTGCAGTGACCGAAATAAATGATAGTCCGATGGTGCACGGTCAATGGTATATGGTGGATGCATCAGAACTTCCCAACCAAACTCTCCCAGTTTTTGCCGAGTCATCAAAGATATGTGTGGTTTAACGTCGTCCTTTCTGTTGATCAGTTCAGGTAGTTTTTTTCGATTGCTTCTTTCAATCTCATCAGTTGTGGACAGTAAAATGTGGAATCAATTGTTTGACCAGGCTGGAACAGCTCATAATGAATGATTTCTACTCAATCCCACCAAAWACTCAGCATAACAATTCGAGGCATCAATCTTGGCTTTGCGACCATTTGTTGAGCTTCACCACGCTTTGACCATRATCTTTTTCGCACATTGTTGTGTTATTTGATCCACTTTTGGTCTCCTATTACTATTCGCTTCAGAAAATGTTCGATTACACTTCGTTACAGCAAAGAATCGTAAATGTTAATTCGGTCCATTAAGTTTTTCACAGACAATTCATGTGGTACCCAAATATCGAGCTTCTTTTTGTAGYCAGCCCCTTTCAAATGGTTCAAAACCGTTCAGTTAAGTTCCTTAGCGATGTCATGGCTGCTTATGTGATCTTCTTGGTCAGTTTTTTCCATAATTTCATCGACTTTTTCAACGAWAGGTCGACCAGAGCGAGGTGCATCTTTCACATCGAAATTTGCAGAACGGGAGCGAGCGAAAATTATTGTGCTACACAAACTGATACGGCATCGTCTCCGTAAACTTCTCAAATTTAATTGGTGGCTGGAATGGCTTTTTTCCCTTAAAAAAAATATAAAACAAAATATTAAAACATAGCGATTTCTTTATCATTTTCACTCATTTTTGAACAGTTTTTACTTTTTTTTACAACTTCCTTGAATTTAATTCTTTTTCGATAAATGAAAATCTCACCTCAGATGAAGTCAAAATTTCAGAATATGTATAAATTAAAAACTTTACTATAAAAGTTGTGAGTTGCCAGATTGCAACACTAGGGTTRCCAGATAGYGAAATATAAAACGATATCTACCATATACTAAAATTTTGTCTAGAAATTTCGCCAAATTATTTAAAATTTTTCCGAATGCCTGCAGTATACATATACCAATATCCTGGTTTCATGTTTAATTTTATGCAGTTTCAGCATTTGATATAAAATTTAATTTTACCTTACAGAAATTGACTTAAATCGCATCGCTTCTCCTCCTTTTCAAAAGTGAAAGCGAAATTATTTGTCCTCCTCGCAGTTTCTTCATTTCTTCTATAGGCATTATCTTAATCTAAAAAATATTTCGCTCTACTGGAAAAGCCMGAGTGTGCAAATGTTTGCAGTTTTTCTGTTTGCGCTTCCTTCTTATCTTCGCATTTCCGCACGATTTAATAATTTCACCATTCAGAAACAATTCGCATGTAAAAGGCAAAACATTGCTAAAATAACAAAAATGAAAGTAAACAGTATTGTTGTTGTCTTTAATCAACCATGTTTAAGCGCAGTAACGCCATTTGGCAAGTTCATCATTTCCTCATAATCGAAAATTTATGACTTGTCATATCAGCTAATTTTCGTAGAATGAGCTATTGGGTCTGAATTAGATCATTTAAATGTTAGAAGACTTCTGAACTTTAAATTTTTGTTAGCTATATGCTTAGAGAAAATCCATTTCATTACTTCTATTAATCATAATATGATAGTGGAAATGTAATTCTGAGGTTTCGTTCGCGACAGATATAGGAATTCAGGAGGTTGCACTACTACTCACATCTGCGCTAAAAATCGGTAAATACAATTAGGAAGAATGTAGAATTGCCTGAAAGAGYCGAATCTTGGAGTCTGGCTGAACCAGAAAATCCAGGAATCAGCAAGGGACTTGCTTACGAGAACTGAAGGTAGTTGGTAGATGGAGCGGTCAATCTTGATAAAGTTGTAGTCCAAAGTTTTTATAAACTTTGTCTTGGTGTCATCCTATTGTTGACGTAATAGCCATGGTGTGGTTCTCAACGGTAAAAGTTTACCGATTTAGTACTGAGATATGATAGAGATGATCCTAAATATCTGAGGACATGCGGTTATGCTAGGGAAAGGGAAGTGACCGAACAAGAGAAATAAGGGGGCATATTTATATGCTCTTATTCCTTGCTTAGAGTCGACACTATGTTCAAATAAGCTTAGCCATTCATTTCATTTCTTTTACATCAATATTTTGATAGATTTACTCTTAATTAGAAATACTCGTGGCATAGACTGGCATGCAAACCTTCAGGTTCACTCACTTTGCTTTGGTTTRAGGAGAAATTTCTCTTCGACGCTTTCTTTATAAACTTAGTCCATGTTTAAATATATTTTGGTTGAAGAAAAATATTGTGCAAATCGGTGAGTTTTTTGTCGAAGATTTTATCGTGATGAACAAGATAAAAAGTTCCTTCAATTCCGTATAATCTCACATCTTGCTTTCACCTATTTATTGATATCCTTAGAAGATTTTGAAGTTAAAAAATAATCGTTTTGGAATTGGTCATCCTGAAATTTGCTTGTGAAATTTCGGTGGCCTTGATCTGCAGCAAAGCTGGGAGCTCTTAGGCGAMGTTCTCTCGGTGTTTTCACTTGAGGTCTGCTCTTATGCTCACTTCCCTAGACTTAAATTTCACTTTAGCACTTACCACCTGTTCGCAAACAATAGCTTTTAAGTATATGCTAATCATAAGAGTATTTTGTCACCATTTTCATACTTTTGTGACTTTTCAATACTATTTAGCACTTTTTTTTCGGTTCAAGCGAGTGCTCGAAAGGACGAAAATTAATAGAAAATATAATCTTTGCAATGCTTGCGCGTCACATCAACTAATGAGGCCACCATGGCATAAAAGCTCGCCTGCGAATGAGCGCGGTAACGGAAATCATCACAGTTGGAGAATGTGTTGGTGCAATGGTGGGAAGTCTTCTGCCTTTGGCACCACCATTCCCCATTAAACCAACATATAAATACACACATACATTRAGCGTAAGCTGCCCCTACGTAAGCAGTTGGAAGCAATTTTTATGTGGATGTTTGTTGTTGTTGTTATTGCGCCATCGTCTAGCTAGCTGCT
The DNA here is from genome assembly GCF_001853355.1 of Bactrocera latifrons. Lineage (NCBI taxonomy): Eukaryota > Metazoa > Arthropoda > Insecta > Diptera > Tephritidae > Bactrocera > Bactrocera latifrons. The sequence continues at coordinate 1,288,658 of NW_017537134.1, forward strand.
TGCCATTTGGTAGCGACGTSATGGGCTGCATGTTGCAGCAATTGCAAAAAATGGCCTACCATTGCCAGCAGCAGCAGCAACAGCAGTAACATTATAGTGGCCCTGCAACAACAGCAAKAACGGCAACGTTATGCTACTAAATAACGGCAACGAATAGAAAATAGTGTCATTRCAGGTTGCATTAAAAAATACACGCCAAAGTAGTGAAACGAATGTTTTGGCTCACGGCGATATTTTTGCATTGCTCGCAAATAAGTAGCAAGGAATACGATAGGGGTTTGTATGTATGTATRTGTGTRTATGGTACATTTATATACTATTTTGTACATGAAAAAAAAGAAAAACAAGCCATTGAATAGGCTGAGTGCATTTATAATTTTTAAAGCGCACTTTTGTTGAATTTTAATTTTTTTCTTCGTTTCATTTTTAAAGCTACAACGCCTAAAAATATGCTTTTACAAAACTATACTTTTGTTAACCAACATTACTTGTGTACCGAGTGTGCTGCTATTTGCGGGTGAAAGAGGTTATGCWGCAAATGACACCAACAAAACGAGTGAAAAGAGTCTGCTTGGCAAAAGGAGACCAAAGTAGCATTAACTACATAGTTTGTAGTGTTTTGTACTAATTTATGTGCACTCGCATACATATACTTGCTTTTCCAGTTGCTGTGTGCTTCCTTTTTTCTCTAAATTAAAGTGTCACCAGAGCCATGTGAAAGACAGACTGACAGCTCAGTTGATAAAATTGAATAAAGAAAATTGTTGTGAAAATCAAGTGTGGCTAAATTGTAGAGATATTAAAAAAAAATATGAAGAGTGCTTTATGATTTTGCTTGAAACTTTAAATTTTTTTATAAAATGAATGAAACCAGTCTTAAGGCAAAGAAACTCGATGCTATAGATGACGAGGTTAGGCGCTGCTTGACYAACCCTGAACACACTGTTAATGAGTTCAAGGTTAGTACTGCCGCCCGCTATTTGAGTGGATGGTCGTTTTACTGAAGGAAGTTGCACCTCGGAGCAGTAAATATACCGCCAGAGATGATCCAAGTGATCCGGTATGAAGTCAAAATGGGTGAGGATTTTAGAGTGTTCAGACACGTGTTCCTTTAGGAACCCAGATTCTCTGAAGGTGGTAGGAACTTTCGCAGTCATACACCTTCCGACGAGGCAAAAAGAACTACATGTCGCGATATGGCAACCAGCAGCAAACAGTGCTTAACCAGCCTCATTTTCAGAAAAGTATGGTCCAATTATGCCGCCAATCCAAAGCTCCACACCAATAGTGTCACGTTGTGAACGCATTTGTTTTTTGACAATCACATGTGGGTGTTCGGATTAAAGAAAATATGATAGTAGTTCTTCAAAGGAGAGAAATAAATATCCATATATGAGCTGGGATGGGATGACATACCTTATCGAACGAAAACATTACACATATTTCTCCAAATATCAGAGTTTTTATTTTTATTAGAATATACTATTTTCGCATTGCTTATTTATATTTTAAGCATCTTTACAATTTCGTCACTAATCTCATTGTATTTTACTCACCATTTATTACCAAACATTTCTTTACAATGTTTAAAACTAAAACTTTTACATTTTGAAAGCCACATTTACAACATTTGTCGGTGAAATGTAACATTTCGGCGGCGTCTTCTTCTACATTTGATTTACGCAATTTTTGAGCAATTTTCAGCTCATTATTCACATTATCAAGTGCAGAGCGAAGCACTCAACTTGATTAGGACAGTATGTGCTCATACACAGCACGCTAACTGTGGCCACATATTGAAATCTCGCCATGAAGGGAGTGAGTGAAAACCAGCAGCCTGTGTGGAAATGGGCGTGTCAAATGCACAATACTGTAATTTATTATAAATAACTGTAAAAAGCTTCAATCTGTTGATGTCACATTTACGATCCCATACATACCTTTGGTATTGTTGTAGTTTCATATAAATCATAACCGAAGGAGTATGTCGCTTCAGTTTGGTTGGCATTTGAAATTTAACTCTGGCAGGCAGTCGTGGCCTGTTGTCAGTGACATGCCTGTAAATATGAATTGTTTGTGTGTTCCGAACTCTGTTGTTTACACGCACGATTAACGCYTGTTTGCGGTGAATTAAAAAAGCGAACTCCAAACAAATCGTAACAACAGCTGAAAAAATGTCAAGCAATTTAGCGAAATATTATGTGCAGATGTGTGTTTGCAGTTAGAAACACTTGTGCGAATTAACGAAATGGAAAAGTGACGAATGAGCAACAAATTAATTTACCATCAAAAACCGGATTACTTAGGCAACAAGCTACAGACGAAATATATCCAGTTCTGCATTCAATCCGATACCGAAATAATACGCTCATATTCATATACATAAACGATTTGTCCAGAAAGAACTGAAGAGAACTGAGTCGATTTAAAAATATTTATTGAACCAATCGTTATAATTCTTTAAACACTCTCAAAATAAGCTCTTTCTGCATTGATGCAGTGCGATTTCCAAACATTGAAGGCGTCACGGAAAGCATTCTCAGGAATAGCCTTGAGAGCCGAGGTGCATGCTGCTTCGATCTCTTCTGTCATCTCAAAATGCTTGCCTTTCCTAGGTCTTTTCAGGCAAGGAAACAAAAAACTTCCGTTGGCCACATCTGGGCTGTAGGGCGGCTGCGAAAGCGTTGAAATGCCGGCCTTGGTTAGGTAGCTGTTCACAAGAAAAAGGCGATGTGAGCCGGGATATGACATGGTACATCTTCCAATCGGATGAGATGTCTTATCGGATCCGATTGACCCTTCGTTTGAGTCTCTTGAGGACTTCCACGTAAAACTTGGCGTAGAGGGTTTGTCCAGGAGGAATAAGTTTAATGTGGACGATGGCTTTGATGTCAAAAAAGGCAATGAGTATCGTTCTCACTTTGAATTTGCRCATTTTTTCGGTCTTTATCAGCGACATCTTCCTGGCACTTCAGTCGGTGCGCTTACGTTCCGAACAGTTGCGGCAGAAGAAAATCAGTCCTATTACTTTCCGAACAAACCCTGTACATTTATATGTGGCGCAAGGTGATCGAATAAAATGATTATGTGGAAAAAAATGTGTGGTGTGTTCTGTGAGAAAGCTCTCAGGTTGTTCGCGAACATTGATATCTCAATTATTTTGCCTCTAAACCAACTTTTTTTTGTAGAGGTAAAATAATTGTTTTAGTTCTGCTTTCAACTTTTTCGCCTTACTTCCATAGAATCCWAATTTCTCGAAGCTGGAAATATTACAATCAACATTACCTTAACAGTGGCATGGTTCCACTTGTTGACCCTTAAGTATACATATCTGTAGTACTGAAGTTAGGATCCGAATAGGGTTCTGGAAGTAAATATAAAATCAAATAAAGATGTGTATTGTCTTGTTTTGGCGTACTTTTTTCCGAGAGCGATGCCCTCTGAATATAAACGCTCGAAAATTGAGCCTCTCAATGGGTTTTGGATTCCTTTTATCATCGTATTTTACTAAAGTCTTCCTACCTTGTACATTTATCAAATTCAACAAAGAATTCAAGGCTGAGTTGTAGACGCTCAGATCGAATTCATTTTTTTTTTCAGATCTTTTTATGGCTTTGAAATCTCGTGACTACCAAAATTCTTGGATTTCGAAGAGAAAGAAAGCTTGTTAAGACCACATTTTCTAATATCAAAGGCTGGAAACGAATCAGGCTCTACTCCAACTCAAATCTAACCTCAAGTTTATGCTCTTCTGCTTAATCTTGGCAGTTGAAAAAATTTAGATTTACTTGCTCCCTTCCTATCCTTATCCTATTTAAGTGTTGCTATTTACTATACAATCTGACTCCTTAAAATATATAAATGCTAAAAAGCTGGAGGATTGTCGTTGTACTTTTTTTTTAATAAAAGCTTCTAAATGTATACATATGTTTCTACAAGCACGAAAAGGCGCTTAATTGCGCTAAAAGCAAGGATGCCTCCAACCAGATGATGCGATCAGCGACACACTACGCATATATAAATCATAAAAATGAGCATGCAGCGGGCCATTGAGTGTGGGCATTCGGAGTAGTGGAAAAGTGTCATAGTAAACCACATTCTTGCTTTATTGCTACAAAAGCTAAAAAAAAAACTTAAGTTATTTGTGCGATGTCCTAGCCGGTGGTCAGCTGCTCAGCTGTTCTACTATGACGATGTGGGTATAAGGTGAGAACGTGCTCATAACATTGGTTAGCCGCAAGCGATACACAAAAGCCGACACCAGCAGCAGCGCCTGTACATATGTTATATTGCATGGTCCAGACCACAAAGGAGACATATTTGTGGCTGATGTCATAATGTATTTGTTTATTTTTTTGGTTGCAGCTAAATGTGCCATCGTGGAACATACATTTATGAACGGACAATAGAATATTAGAATGTATATTTTTCGGCGGGCTTCTGAAAAATAATAATCATTCAAAAAACTGAGTGAATGAGTAAATTTTTTTTGTATTAAAAATCTTACTCTGCAGGCACCAGAGCGGCCTATGTTATCAAAGCCTTCCTGCTAAATGGCGTTTAATATATGTATATAGCACAATTATCGGATAAATCAACAGCAAATATAGGCCTACCCSATGGCCATCAATAGCTACTTATCCATCTTTCAAATGGAAACTGATTTCCAGTTCGAATAGTATTTTAGGTAATACTTAAGGCTTTAAGCTCTTTGATCTAGCCTACTCACAGCTCTAATTACAGATTTGGGTGGAAATGGAACCACTTCCTATACSTTACCCCACCTTTTTGAAGACCTAGACTGGACTTATCTAAAAACTGTTGCATATGAGATTATCGGGGATTCAAAATCCAAGTTCAATAGCCATATTACTGCTCCCTTAAATAGGAATGATGTCCAGAAGGAACTTAACCCAACATAACATAACTATATTGTATTTGCATTCATACTTAATGCACTAAAAAATGCTAATACTATTTAATAAGAGACCCTTTTAATAAAACCACAACTACTAAACACTTAAATTGCAACACATAAATACACGAAAAATTTATGTTGCAATATCTGTTGCTGTTTACTGTTTAGTTGCATGGTCATATTTTAATTTGCGGTCGCAAATAGGCATTCATTTTCTGTTTACTCGGCTACCCAGTAACTCATGCTACACTTTCCACTTCATTTGGCGGCAGGCAATCAGGCGCCCACTCAATTGTTAGGGTTTCTTTTTTGTTGGGTTTTTGGTTCAGCAACATTAGACTGTCCATTTTACAATGCTTGTTGCCGCAGTATGTTGCAGCATCACCCATCCGCACAAACATATGCGCATTCCTCTGCTACAAAGTTGTTGTAAGGCTGGAAAAATATGAGACCGCATGAACAGTTGCAGCAACATGCACGTGCAACAAAACGCATCGTACATCACACACAAATTTGCATGTGTATGCGCATGTATGTTAACTGCCGCTGTGTGTGTGGAATACATGTAGATTGCGCATTTTACGTTTTACTTGTTGTCATTGAGTCCAAGTCGCACGTTGTAAGTTTCAGCCGCACTAGCATACTGCATTGCTGGCTTGCCGTTTTGCTCGACGATTGCGGGCGTGCTGCGGTTGCTTGGTAAAAATGGCGAAGTGAGGCGATTACAGGTAGACTACAGAGATTTTTGATTGTTTTCTAAGCTCTTAAAATTTACGAAAAACTCATCTATTTTCCAGTACCCCAAAAAAATGTTCTTGCATACTAATTTTGCGAAATTGCCTCTTTTTAAGCTGCAGGTTTCGAATTCTGCGTTCTTAAGTTAAAACGGTCGCATATATATTGCAAGGTTTTGAGCCATTTCTACTTTCCTTATTTCTCTCATCCTCTACTCTACATTTTCTATGCTTGCCACCGCTTGACCCATGGCCCATGGCCCGACAGGTGTTGCATGATTTATGAGATTTGCATATTGAACTGTCATCGCTTCCGAACATTGCTTTCGTCTACTGTGGTTGTTGCTATTGTTATTGCTGTTGAATGCAACAATGTCATGCCGTTGACAGGCCTTTCAGAGGCAATTTCGTAATTTTATAAGTTGGGTGTGTTGCAACATATAAACTCTATAAATAAAGGATGCATAATCCGTAAACAGGAAGTTGAATTTTAAAAAATGTTTAAACTGAAACGGAAAGGTGATCAATTGAAACCAATTTGCTTTCGGCAAATAAAACATTACAAAATAAAAGGCATCAAAAGGCGTTTCCATTTAATGGTGTTGCAAGAGGCAGCTTGTATTAGTCTAATTGTTTAGGAGAACACAATATGGTAACTAGTACTCGACTGGTCCAAATCTAATGCATATTGGCGAGGTAGTGATACATGAAACGAATGATTTTTGGCTTTTCTGATTATGCTATGGAGAGTTAAATATTTTATTGCCGATCTGTTACTCTACTCCGACTCTTAAAATCCAAATAACGAATGATGTCTGAGGTCAACTTAGAATAAATTTTCTTATTTTGTTATCCTTGATGTTCGGTCGGCGTTTAACCGTCATCAGTTGTAGTTGAAGAGTATGCGTTACCCCGCTAGGTCCGAGCAATACCTACACAACTGAATACAGTCAATCGTAGCAGGTTTTAACTCAACTTAAACGTTTCAGCGTTTTTTTATAAAATTAACTTTGAGATATTAAATTTAAAATAATAGATCGAATTTCTCAACGCTGAGCTTCCACAAACACATGCATGTGTAGTCTTCTTCCCATGCAAATATTTCTACTGAGAATATTCATGAGTTTCTCCACTTTCTTGAACGTCAACATCGCAAGAGCAACTGCAATCAGGCGCTGTCGCTATCGTTCACGTTGTTGTTGCACACTGACATAGCTGCTGTTGACTTGATTGTTGCGCTTCCCACTGTTCTGGTCAGCAGCAACTCAGAGACAGCTGTAACCAACAGCGACATCAGCAACATGACGACATTATTGTTGGTTGATGTCCTGCCTGATTGTTGGTAGTGCTGTCGTTGTTGGTACTCGTTGCCGCTTGTTGACTGTCGCTGGCATATGGCACATATGTAAGTGATATTTTTATGACGTGCAACACAATACGGCTACGGCCTTCGTCGCCCACCCAATCAGCGTTTTGCTCCTGCCAGCTTATGCATATGAGTAGACCGGTACGGTCCAGTTGAGGTTGGACTAATTGTTATGCACAGCTAAGAGCCTTCCTCTGAACCCATACTATAGTTGATATATTCGTTGATAGCTGGCAGCAGAAGCTAACGCCCCAATTCGCGCTGTCACCGCTGGGGCTGACATAAGTCTAAAAAAAAAAAAAATAGAAATAAATAAAGAAAAATGGGATACAGTCACATAAAAGAATGGTAGAAACATTGGGAAACAAAACCAGAAAAGAGTTACAAAATGAAAAAGGCTATTCAAGGCTCATAAATTTTTTATGGCGCACCATAAGCTGAAACCGATGCGTGTTGCATGATTAATTGCGCACATTTGGTTTAGTGGTTGGGCCGGGAGAGAGCTTCAAAATCACACACCGATCTTCAGCGCCATAGCAATTAGGAAGACTTCCTTTGTACTATTTTTAGTTTAATTATCCCCATGGTGGGCATACTAGACATTAGCGACCAGCACCTGTACAGCTGCCCTGACCACCATTAATTTTATAATTTTATAATTGCCGTCTTGAGAGCTTTGCAGCTATTAATAAATTTAAGTGCGCTTAAATCGAAAGTCCATTCGGAAATTAATTGAGCAGTTAGGTGCGTAGTCGATATTAACTTGGCCTCTTCATTTAGCGAAAACGGTGTTGAGAAACCGTGCGGAAGTGTTCTAATTTCTAAAGGYATTTGGAAAGTTTCCACTATGTATAAAGTTTGAGGAGGAAAAATACATTTTCTCTCGAATTCATCAGGGAATTTATATAAAAAAACAGAACTTATAGTTTTTAAATGTAAAATATTCGAGTTCAATTAGATGTGTCGGCTCCAATATAAAAATTCCGTTTATCACACTTACCATCAATTTTAAAGCGCATGAGGTAAACAGATCGGGCAAACCAGCGTCTCAGGAAAAAATTTCCATTACAACAACAACAAACCGTGGGCCTCTGTAAGCATTTCAAGTACAAACTTCGAATCATTTTGCTACGATACTCGTACGTTTGAAGTCATCGATTGGCTCAATTGCGTTTGGCAATTCGTGACACAGTCGTTGATTTCACGAGCCCCACACAACATTGTGCCGCGCTGCCACCCACTTTGCGTTCATAATTCATGCGGCATTGCAACGTGAACTTCTTAAATGTTTCGGCTCCTTAAATAATCCTCTTCTGGTTTGCCTATTCACTCAAATTGCCATACATTTTGGCAATAAAGTGCACGATTTCACCTTAACTGCCTCAGCCTGCAGCGAACTGCTTGGCCCACCTCTGCCACCAGACTTTGTTATTTATGTACTTGCCTCGCGAAAAGCACTGCACAGTAATCCTTGTAGATGTGTTCGAGGCAATGATTGGAATTTGTTTGCATTTTCTGGGCCGTCCAATTTATTGTAATATTGATACTTTTGTTAGATGGTCGACTGCTGCCAATTGGCATTCCTTTTTGCTGATTCGTGCGTTATGACCAATTGCGTTTTTAATGGCTTTAAAAAATAATGAGGCGCCAAGTGATCGAACAAGAAATAAATTCTTAAGTAGGAAAATAAATTAGCCTTACATGTATGTATGTATATGTTGCGAGCTTGCTTACAAGAATGGCACGCTATTTGAAATCACCTTCAAGTATTTGGAGTTATAGGCGTTTCCTGCTAAGTCCTATTGAAAGATTGGATTTTCCAAGGAATTTGAAACCAGTTTCAGGTTGTTTGAGTTATAGGCGTTTCCGGCTAAGTCCTATTAAAAATTGGATCCTTTAAGGAATTTCTGAAAATGTATTGTGTAGTTCCGGAAGTCAGTTTCGTTGCTTTTAACGAATTGCGCGCTCAAACTCCACCAAAAACGGATCTCTCACATAACCTTTTTTCTAAACAAATGTAAATTAAGTTGTCTTGAGTGCAAGAGCGCAACAGCAAAACATGCAAGGGCTCACAATTGCTATACTAGGGTATTGTTTTTCATTGGAACAATTCTTGTGGCCGCTATTATAATTGCTGGACCAAATCTTATGCGATACAAGGTCAAATAAGATGTATAAAGGAGGAATATATTATTGTTTGCTTAATTGGGGAGCCAGACAAACATCAGACTCCAAGTGACCGGAACTAAGCCATCATTAGGATCTATCTAACCAGACGTTTGAATTTGTTTATTAGTCAAGCTATTTTCAAAGTTACAGCGGTTTTAATGTTGTGGCAACTTGGTCGATTTAGTTGTAATTTAAAATTTTAAACATTTTCTGCAAACTTTCAAATTTAATTACCAATTCAGGATTTGTAGCTTTGCTTTTTAGTGAATGCAGATGCCTTCAAAAGGAGGGGAATTCTTAAAAAATTTATATATGTAACCATTTTGAAGTTAAAGACAAAATCGTCAATGTTGTTGCTTTSCCATAATATTTTCTTATCTCCAGTAATATGATAAACTTTTTYCCAGTTCTGATGAGAACTCCTATGCTTTTATATTTGAAACATTAAAAATAATTTAAATTATATGTTGCAATTTAAACAATTCACACGCCCTGTTGACGCATTTAACATCCCTGCTTCTCCATTAAATGCRGTTTGCATTTACAAATAAATCGGAGTTATGAGGCAGGTTGCGAGAAGAAAACGACTATTGTTTGAGGCCCAGCATATGCTAAATAGTTATCTCACTTGGCTCTCTTGCAGTTGCCAGCTATTGCTTTCTCAATCACACAATACTACGTTAAATGAAGGCAAGTAAAGCAAATGAGTGGAATCCAGAAGATATATATTTCGTTGGAGAAGATAGAGAGCAAAAATCGTGATTGAGAGCCAAGATATTGGAGCATTGAAAACTCCAATTGTGTACGTGAGAATTTTGGGGTAAATTTTGGTTTTATGGTGCAATCTCAGCGAAGGTAGATTGCTCTTCATCGTTGACGATGTGAAGGCTCTCATTTAAAGCTGAGTGTGTTTTGTTTATTTCGTTTTCGTTTCGTTTCTCAGCATTTGCAACCACTGTGTGCCCGATGCCGCCAAACGCCGCATGGCTGTGCATTAAAAACTAACAACAACAGAAAAAACATAATTCACAACAAACACAAATCTATGTACATACATATGTACATATTTAATATATGTAATCTACATTGAAGTGTTTATAAATTTGTATGTCAAAGGTAGACAATAGCAGCGACATGAAAAGAACAATGGCAAGCAAATTTAAAAAGAATGGCATGATGGTTATAAATACTGTGGAATAATTTAGAGATTCTCCGTGTATTGTAAAATTTAGTAATATCAGAATATAAAAGTCACCGCTCTGCATGTAAAGCCTAAAAATGAATTTCGGAAATAATTGGAGGATAGTCCAAGAAAGTCTAAACAAAAGTTTGTGTCGAAATCCTTCCAAAAATATCGTAGTAGAACATAGACATGTCTGAGATATGTATGTATATCCCTTATTTATTTTTTTTTCAAGCCAAATTAATAGACATAGTCAGTATACTCATATAGAGTTTTACGTTCGTTATAAAGTTTTCTGACTGCATCATATCAAACAGGTGGCAACTTTATAACTACTTTAATCCGTTCGAGTATTACACCAAACGATCTAGAAAATTATTAAATTGGTGTGACGGAAATTTCATGGGTAACATAATTCTGTTATAGTCATTCACCTTGTGTACTAAATTAGTTTAAAATTCAAAATATTTAGCGTTAATTTTATAGGACTTATGGGATTGCCAATCAAACCCACAGTGCAACAGTCATAATGAGTTCGTTAGTCGGTGTTGTAAGTAGCTGCGACTGGTCTTCTTGGTGACATGAAGTAGAGCGGAAGTGGTTCGAGGGAAATCACATGCAAACATACATACATAATTGAAGCAGCAGTGGAAATGGAGAGCAGGGCGAATTGAGAACTACTACCAACTTCACCAAAGTCTGGCTCCACATTTTAGTGTGTGTGTTTAAACATGTGTAGGTGACGCTTCGTCGGCCAGATTTAAAAAAAAGCATACCCAATGTGGCTGAATGTGTGTATGTGTGTGAACAAAACACGTCTAGGCGGCTTTCTGATTATTTGCCGCTTCTCGTTTACGCTTGACTGGTCCAAAGCATAGTGTTCTCAGCGGGACTTGAGCAAGAATTATATCTTTGCGAAGCATGGAGTGTTAGTTTATCTTCAAGTACGCAAATATCTATGCATGTATGTATGTGTATGTATGTGTATGGCTGTGTATTTGCTTTTGTATTGGACTAAAATTGCCATTATTTTGGTGCAATGATTTATATTGGTTTCGAACTGTGCGCATTTGTCCTTATTATGACGGCGCAATTGTTTGTTTTTGTTTCTGCTTTTGCAGAAATTGAAATTTTGAAGCTAAATCGACAAAAAAACATTTGAAACAATGCGCAGGCGGCATCCACGCAGCCCCCACTGCGCTCACAGCCGCTCACATAACAAAAACAACGCAGAAGTTGCTCTCCCATGCTCCCCCATGCTCCCCAAGTAACAAACGTGCGCTCTCCAGCGAATATCAGCTACATGAGCGGAAACGCGCATTTTTCGAGAAACACACAAACAAAGCAAGTTGAGAGCACCGCCACCTTTTTTGCTCCCACCAATAAGAAATACTCGCACTTAAATAAGAAAATAATATTGAGCAAGCATCTAAGCACGTTGTTGTTGCTGAAATTGTTTTTGTTTTCCTTTACAGCATGCTGAAAAAGCGTCATTTCTTGTTCGCTGCCGTCAACTGGTCAATTTGTTGGTGGGAATTTACTCGACTTATTCGCCRTTGATTCTGACTTCGCTTGATGTGCTGGCGGACGGCTTTGCTTTGGCGTATTTGTTGGCGTCCAACTCTTCTCAGTACAATTGTGACCGTTATTTCGACAAGTTGTTAGTGCGTGTGAAATTCGCTTAAACGTTGCTTCCGTTCGGCATAGTTTATTTGTTGTGTGTGTTTGCTTTGAAACGTCTTATTGAATAGCAGTAAATGAAATTTGATGAAGTAACATCGTAAGGTCGAGACAAGCAAAACAAAAAGGTATAAATTTTGTGGTCGAATAACTAAATGAATACATATGTATTTACATATATTTGCACGCATATTTATGTGTGTGTGTGTGTGCAAGTGTTGTGAAGGATGTGGAAGTGGTGAAGTGTCAAAAAGTTAAACATTAGTAAACGAAAACCAAAATTTCGCCTGCTCTCATCGTAAGCATGGTGACAGAATGAAGTATCAATGCATGTAACTCATTAAAAACAACAAATTAGAATTTCTCTTAATTTTTGCTACAATTGATTGCCGAAATATTTTATTAACGACATTTTGTGCTATGCAAACGTACGAAAAGTTACTCTGTGTTACTGTGTATGTATGTGTGTGTTTTTCTTTCATGCGAAACAGTGTGTAAAATAAATAACAATTTCACACAATCTGCTTGTATTATGATTTTGTAAATTTAAATTGAGTTTTCCTATATTTGAAGTATTGAAAATCATCTTTTTTGTTGTGAATTCCATTAAAAACCAGGAATTTCAGTGAAATGCGACACTAAACAACTTTTTGTCACGTGCTATTTCGTTATTTTGACCAGCTTTACCTGCYTATGTCTGTATGTAGTTTGAGCAATATCTTCGCAACTTAGCCAACGGTCGAACGGTTCCGATGACCATAGACACTTCACTACAAAAACACTGATAACGTCTGATTAGCGATATCGAAGTGGGATATTGCGTGGTCATTATCAATCAGTTTTCCGTCAAATGTGATAAACGACTATGGAAATAGTAAATAAATTATTCAACGAACGTGTTCAAAATATGATACTGAGTACATGAATATGAACTAATTTAAGAAAGCAGCTCATTGAACTAAAATTTGGAAATAAATTAAGAAAAGCAAATGGTTTTTGTTTTTATAATCTGAAAGAACCGAACCAAGCGATAAAGTTTAAAATAGCAAACCATGACCACAAGAAWTATAAAGTAGAAAAAATAAATAAAGTCAGTTGTGCAAAATCGAAAGAATTTTGTGATTAAGTAAATATAATACAAAATACATAATAATTTCTTCATTTTATGTAAAGGAGTACATTTTGATGCACAAACTAAAGTAAAAGTAATAACAATAATATAAAGTTTAAAAATATTTGTCGCTAATAATAACAAATTTCGAAAAGAAAAACATTTTTTTAATAACAAATTCATAAAGAAGAATTATGAAATAGGAAAAAATAAATTATGTTTTGTAAAATAAAATATTTTGCGAAAATGAAAGACGTAAATATTTATTTTTTTTTATATAAAGTTGGTTTTAAGTAAAACCGGTTTCATATTGCATAAAAAATATTGAAAACGTATGATATTATAGTAAAATAAATAGAAAAACATCACGATGTATATAGTTTAAAGCTGCTTAATCACACTACAATTAATATCAGTACTAAYCGAACAAAGAAACGAAGTGAATAATTCAAAACACCGGCTATAATTATACTCTTCTAACCCCCCTTGCACATTTCATGTTGTTACTTTATATTATAAGTAAGTGATTTTTAAGATAATGGAGTGTTTCTCTGCAAGTACGGTACTAAAAAATCTCCTTTTTATTAAGCATGGTAATGTATGAGTCGTATAATGATATATACATTAAAGATTGGCATAAAGTCAAAAAACTGCATTGTTCAACATCTACCTCATGGTGTTAGCAGCGACCAATACCAAATACCAATACGAGTATTGTGGTAAAAATATTATCATGTTGGTATTAATGTATAGACTCTTCGTCTGAGGAAACTAATTTACAAAAACCGATATAAAATGTGAAAATATTAWGTTTCGAAATGCTGTGGAATAGCGTTTTTACCGACGACTTCACTAATTATACTCTCTAAAATTAGTTTTTAGTAAATATGAGGTTTATCCAGACCAAATTGAGCTTGTATTTATCTTGAAACCAAATGGTCCATTAACAACGAAAGACTATTTTATTTTGACAAAGTCAGGGCACCTTCTGCGCCAACTTAGTAGGATAAGGAGCATTTTTCTCAGAAAAAAACTATATATCAGTATTTATGTGATCGTAAATAAATGTGTACGTTTGTATGAGTACTTATAGAAAAACCACAAGTCTTGAAGAAACCCAATCATACACCCATATACTTGCATACATATCTACATACAAACATATAAAACGGCTGGATCATTTTGCAGAGAAACACGCTCAAGATCATCGTGTCGACTTAAAAGCTACGACGATAACATTTGCCTTAAAGATTTATAATACCATACACACAAACATAAATTATAAAAAAAAAAAAACGAAGCAACAATAAAAAAGTGCAGTTTGGTAATAAATAAAACAGAGTAAAAGAGAATAGCAATTTAAGAATTACAAGGAAATAAAAGATAAAGACAACAACAAAACGAATGAGAAGCGAAAACAGAACAACAAAAACTATTACAAAGACGACTGGAGAAGAAAAAATCATAAAAAYAAAGCGAAGACTGTAGTGAAAACAAGAAAACACAACGCCAGAACTTGGTATCCATCAAAGCGAAAAGCAAAGCAAAACACACGCAGCAAAATGTTAGTCCCTCAGCGAGCTTTGCGAAAGGGGTTCGCAAATGTAATGGGGCATGCTGACATATACACACATACATCGCACATAAGCTTTGTAAATAGTATGTGTATATACTCGTACATATGAGCATATAAAAGCATATAATCTCGACTTCAATGCAAACAAACAACTAATTTTGAAACGAATGTCGCCGAGACAAGAGTCGGTTAAAGAAAAAGAAGGTAGATAAACGGCATGTAATGGCGAGACGGTAAAGTTCTGAGTCAATAAACAATGTGGAATGCAGAGCAACTCACAAAGCGATTGGGGCAACGATAAAATGACCAATACAATACAAGAAATCGGAGKAAATGGAATGTTTATTTAGAAAAATATATATATAAATACGTCACATGCTAACTAAGTAAATACATAATTAATGATATGAGTTGGATTGGTGTGCAGGAAATTGGCAAAGTTGCCATATTAGTAAGCCTAAGAAGGTRGAGTATAATATATACATACATGGGAAACTTCAGATAACGGACGGATAAGGGGTCATTAAATTAATGTAGGCAAGTTAGTGTTCGGTGAAAAGAATAGGAAATTATAAAAAATAAATATAAAATCGAAATTTAGAATCAAGCGTAATTAGAGTATAATAATAATGAGWGTAGTGTAAACTGAAATAAAAGAAGACGGCGTCTCCTGTAAGCTATCGATCAACGAATACTCGCGAATATAACCGATAACATATAAAATAACAATTGGAAATAAATAAATAAAATAAAAATTCTGCCATCACTGTACTTTTACATACACATCTACATATGTATATATGCATATGACAAGAAGGCAACAAAATAATTGAATAAGCGCAAAAGGAGGTGGAGTGAATGGTGGCCATTTCAAGAATTTCGTCAGCGGAGTAAATGGCGAACTGTGGCAGACAGTACGCGAGCGTTCTTGTGAAGTGGTCGCTAAGTACAAATAAACAATATTTTTAGTTTCGTCAATCAGGTTCATAGTGCTTAAGTAAAGGAGATTTTTAACTCAATATCAACAAAGAACTGGATTTGAAATAATAAACCTGGATATTTTGCTTTAAGGCCGAATCCATGCAAAGATGTTATATAGAAAATCTAAGTGAAAGCAGCAAAATCGGTTAAGTGAGATTTGACACATAAACCTAACATATCAAAATACCTCAAAGTCAAATGCAGAAGAAATTCGCTACATTCTTCATACATTCGCCCAATGCAAACAAGCATTCGGTCAGACACTACTCACGAGTGAGACCTATTACGCTTTTATTACTTTTCGACCATTTCGGTGTTTATCGAATATTGGCAGCCGCATTGTTGATGTGCACTTCCGCCGCATATCGCGCGTCACTCTGCTGCCAAAACTCCAAGCACGCTGCAGACGCTAAAGGCAGATAAAGACACGTTCTCAGTTAACATTCGTACGTGTGAATCGGTGTGTGTGAATCCTCTTGGCCATATAATGCGATGCTGCAATGTGCTTGTTGTTGCACGTAACTTTTTTGAGGTTATTGTTACTATAAATATTGATATGTTTGTGGGTAAATATTTATATACACAAATATACATATGTACATATACATATGTTTGTGTGCCTATAATATTGCTTAAATATCGACATTCATTACTGCCAATAAGTTACCTGACAGCGCACGCACTCTCTTATCACCTTGCTCTCCCAGAGCGCCATCCTGACGTGTAACCATTTCGCAAGCATGCTATCTCTTTCAACTGCAAGGATAAACGGACACTGACGAAATTTTGCCAAAACGTGGTTCAACACAAATTTGCTTTCAAATCAGAGAGACTTCCTTCGGGAGAGAGAGAGAGCGAGTGTTTCGGAGATGTTAGAGAGTGTAATTGTATAGAAATTTCGAAAAGAATCAAATGCATAACACATACACACAAACAACTGGCTATAATCGTAACAAAAATTTGAAAGGCACAACAATAGCAACGACCACTATTTCTGGCAACAATGAGCGGGTGGAAATTTCTGCTGCTGTCTACGTCAACGGCCTACTAGTGTCACATGGCAGACTCGAGCGCGCTCCAACACTCCAACTCCACAACCAGCTTAAACGCCATCATTACCACCACTAATACCACCACCGCAACAGCAGCAAAAACAAGAACAACAAATGTAGGCGAAGCAATGCTGCCGATTATGCGTCATCGGACGTTCGTGGCAACACATTGCTACTACGGCGTTTGTACAACTTTTGCTCTTGTTGTTGTTGTTGTTGTTGTTGTTTCAGTTTCAGTTGTTTTTGTTTAAATTTGGTTTTAGGGGTTTTGGCGCTGAATATGCTCCAAAGTGTGGCTACCTCCATCGCGGTCGCCGCACGACTCGAACGAATTCCGAATTTAGTTGACAAAAGTCGCCTCATGCGGGCGGTTGTACCAGTTCGAGCGTTTGCTAACGAGTGATTAATTTGCTTGCCTATTGTACGCTGCGCGCGTACATTCAATTACAAAAACAAAAAAATCGTAATAACACCAGAAAAAGTGTGCTTGGCGCAGCTGGCAGTTACTGTTTGGCAGTTTTTATGTCCKTTTGTTTGTGTATGTATGTGTCTGTGTGTTTGAAAGTTGTGTTTATTTGCATGGAGCAAGTGACGGTGGCAACTGTCAGCAAACCGCTGCATGCCACGCAAATTAGAGGTTGAAGTTGCCAATAAAAAATATTAATAATTTGTGACTAAGAACAATAAAAATAACAAAAGCAATAACTATAAYAGCCGGTAGCTGAGTTATGTGGTGCAAGTTTCTTTTCATTATTGATCAAACAAAGTGATTTATATAATATAAGCAGAGATAAAAATTATAAAAGGCGCATGCTAAGGTTAATGCAAAAATAAACAATGCAAATATGTACATGTATGTAGAATTGTAAATATGTGTATATTGTATATCGGCGACCTCGCAGGCAGTTAGGCTGGTGCGTGATGCCGTGGTAGAAGGTTACGACTTCGATTGTTATTGACTATCCAAATGCATATGTACATATGTATGTGTGTAAGCAGCCTTTATATCCTTTTTAGCAGCCGCTCCTCAGGAAGTTTCACCTTAGCGGCTTATAGTATTATATTATATGCAYGCATACGAGGTGTGTTCAAAAAGTATCGCGAATTTTGTGTTTTTTCAAAAATTATTTATTTATTCATGAATATCTATTTTGTCCCCTTCAAAGTAATCCCCATGAGATATTATATAGTTGTGCCAACGGTTTTTCCAATCTTCGAAGCACTTTAAAAAATGTTTTTTTTTTWTATCTTCTTCAGCTCCTCTTTCGATGCATTATCGTAGTGCATAAGCCAATTTTTGTCACATCTTCTCGGCCTTCTGAGAACATTTTGTACCACCGATAAACGTTGCTTCGGTCCAAGGTAGCTTCTCCGTATGCCACAGTCAACATTCGGAATGCATCCGCACCCAATTTCGTTTTTCACACAAAATTTGATACAGGTTCTTTGATCCATTTTTTTGAATAGGTAAAAATCGAAGACGATCCAAAACACGTGCAAGCAAAGCAGCTGTCWACMATTAARTGAGAGACATGAGTACTAACATAACGCCACAAAAAATTCGAAATTCGAATATACGTAACCTTTTTGAACATACCTCGTTCAGTAGTGCTTAAAAAGTACTAGTAACGACAACGCAACACAAATAAAGCAGATTTCATGACTTTTTTCATTGAAAATGCTTATTAGATATTCTTTCGTAGTTCATGATAGGGAACATTTCTAAGATCTACTTTCAAGATTGAAAAGTACTATTTATCTGAAAAATACCCTACCGTTAACTAATTCTGTAAATTGAAAAAAGCTGTAATAAAATAGTGGAAACTCTTTAAAACTTAAAGATGCCTATAATATTTATACCCTGAATAGGGTATATTAAGCCGCGGCGTTAATAACATCCAGAGGGAAAAGTAAGATACCCCATATAGAATGGATATAAATGATCAGCGTGATGAGCTAGGTCAATTTAGCCATGTTTCTATATATCCCTAATTTTTGTAGGTATCGAATCCCTCTTATAAGTAGTATTGCTTCCAGACAAACTGATGAAAGTTCTTGTAAGTAAACTTTAGGATTTGTGAAGGGTGTTAWAGCATCAGAGCAACAGAAGTTAAACTTTTTTCATTTTTTATTGAGTAAATATTAAAATAATTGTAAAATAAATCCAGCGTTGCTTAAATGACAGAAGCACTTTGCAATTAATTAAAAAAATACTGTAGAATTTATTTTCTCACTTGATTTGAGTCATCTCCAAGCCTATCTTTTTTGTTTTAAATATGGCTTCCATGCCGCTACTGGTGACTTCATTGTACTGTTACTCATTACGTATTATTGCATGTACTCACTTTAATACCCAAGGATACGTATGCATTTATACCCGCCCGTACATCCGTGAGTATAAATTTTTGATTACTCTGCCGCGTTTTTGCTATAAAAGTTTGTCTTTTCGTCGTTCTAGTTTTATATAAGTGTATAAATTGATGTATCCGTATTCATACATATATGTACGTATGTATCTACTGTGTGCACATAGGTATGAGTAAGCATATAGTATAATATTTTGCCTCAACAAAGTTTTCAACCTCCTTCCGTTTCATTTATTTAATGGCAAATAAGCTTCAACTTCTACAGAATATTTTCCTAAGCTCTACAGGTATAGACTATTTAAAGAGAATTTAGCTACACAAATGTGTTTTGGAAGTCAACAATAGTCTTAAAAATGGCCTACACTCAGCATTGGAAGAATTGTGAAATCTGTAAAAGTAGGTAAAAAAAATGAGTTGTTCTTTGACTTCAATTGAAAATTTGAAATAAAACCCTAATTTATGGGGATTCGAATCTCTTCATTTCCACAAAATTTTTGAAACATGCCTCAGCTTTTACSATCCCAAACAAAGTGCAACAGCAGAAAATCAAATGGATCCAAAGACATCGTACATTGATTGTTCTTCTTCCAACTTAAGGAAGTAATGCTAACAYATTTCTGACGCTTTGTGCATTTTTGTATTTTGCGAGATGAGCGATTTGTTGCGAGCAACTGTGAAGGTCTAAATTTTGAATGACAGATGAAACTAATTTTTTTAGTCATATAGCTTCTCTGATTCTCGTGCCATTCGTAAACAACAGCCCAACAGCCGAAAGTTAATTTCAGCCTAATGGCATAACAAACATGAAAAATCATAACCTAAAAATCAAGAGCTATCCGTAATTGTTGCCATGCAGACGGYAAAGGTCACCCTAAATTCTTAATGAAGTACCATAAAAGAGTGTCCGCAAAAGTGGCAAAAAAAGCTACAAAAGCGTAATATTAAAGCACTAAAAAGGTAATATTAATACAAATGAAAATGGCAAAGGGTTGGTGAGTAAAAACAAAAAGAGGTAGAAAATGAGTGACTTCAAGTGTGCGGCTGTGTGCCAGCGCCACCTTCTCGTTTTCTTCGCACCTACACGCCCCGTACGCCCTCCTGAGGCAATTAAATGTGTGTGAGAAAACAGGCGGGCAGTTTTGATTTCACGTTTTACGGCGTCGCGTCGTTGGCACACAGCGCTGTTGACGACTTTAATTTCTTTTATCATGAACGCAAATGTTTTGGTTGATTAGTTGGAAATTTCAAGTAGTTTTTGTTGTTGCCGCAATCGCTCTTCTTTTTGGAGTGTGTTTTATTGTTCCTATTGCTAAGTGAAAAACAAAGATTTTTAATTAAAACGTAATTAGCAAACAAGTCAGCTGGCGACATACCGTTCATGAGCGTTTCCCGTGGCGCTCCACAGCCGCCTTCACGCCCAGCATTGTGCTCGAGGCAATTAGCTAAGTTTGTTATAATTTCGCAGGTGCATTTATATAAATACTAAGAAAAATAGTAAGGAATCAATGTTGTTTAAAAGGAGAGGAAATCGCATATTGACATTTTTTATTTAATTTAATATAAATATTTTTTAATGANTTTCGTAGTTCATGATAGGGAACATTTCTAAGATCTACTTTCAAGATTGAAAAGTACTATTTATCTGAAAAATACCCTACCGTTAACTAATTCTGTAAATTGAAAAAAGCTGTAATAAAATAGTGGAAACTCTTTAAAACTTAAAGATGCCTATAATATTTATCTCTGTCTCTTATACACATCTAGATGTGTATAAGAGACAGCTTTTATTCAAGAACAAAACTATATATTTTGTCTTTAATAAAAATAAAAATAAAAAAATAAAAAATATTTTGTCTATACATACATATGTACATACATTTTAAAGAGTGGTATTTCCTTAATTTTTTCACAATTTATTTATATTAAAATTTTATTTGTTATTGTGTTTTCTACTTTTATTACAAAAAGTTTCTTTTAATGTGCTATATTATAAAATTATTCTTTTCTACTTCATTCCAGCACACCCCAGCACCAGCACCAATGCAGTAAAGTTTCCAGTCTATAAGCAACAAATTACAGAACATTGTGCAAAATATTTCCGAACTGTGTGTGAAAAATATACAAATGAGTGAAGAGTRAAGAAGGAATTTGAATATACAAAAATATAAAAAAATTATAACCCATAAATAACAACTAAAGTGTTACAAACCACAAAAAAATTAATCAAAGTTAAGTGAAATAACAAATAAAAAAATAATATTTTCAATTAAATCCAGTGAAAACACATCAACTAATAATAAAAAAAAATAAATAATTTCAAAAAACTACTGTTAAAATTAAATATATAATTTAAATTACTGGAACAACAACAAATATTGTCTGCATATATTATAAATTGGGAACAGTGAATTTATGACAGCTCCATAAACAAAAATATATAATAGTAAAATCAGTATATTTATAAAATATATTAAAATCCATGGAAGTTTCAAAAATTTTTAAAAGCAAAGATTTTTTAAAGTAAAATAAAAGTAAAACTTAAGAAATATCCTAGCTGGGCTAGCAATAATTATCTGAAGATACAAATTAAATGAATGTCAAAAAAAATACGAATTGATATCTGTAAAATCGGAAAATTTTCAAGAACAAAATAGCAAGCGAGTTCACTTGTGTAACTGTAAGCAACAAAACAGTTAATAAATAAAGTGAAAAACAACAAATTTGTAACACATTTATTTGGTTTACTCAAAAAACCCAACTTTCATATAATAATAAGAAGAATAATAAGAAAAAAAGTATTTAAAATCATTAAATCAAAATAAAACAGAATTTTTTCACGCATGAAATTCTAAAGCATTTTTCCAACTCAAGTACTTAATGAAAGTGCTTAAGTTACTACTAAGCTTAAGTTACCAATAAAAAAAAAAATTTAAAATATATAAGAAAAATATATAGCAAAAAGCAACAAAAAGTGTTTGAGTCATAAAAAAATTGTAATTAAGTGGAGCTAAGTGAAGGAAAATTTTAATAATCGCGCCCAGTGCAAATTAAGTGAAGAAAAATTTCATAAATATAATAAAATTAAATTATCCACTGGGTCAAGCAAAAATAATTATAAAATAATCGCATCATATTGCGCTTTAGTGTTTTTATTCATTCAACAGCATTCAATTAACAGCAGCAGCAGTAAGCAGCCAAATCAGTCAAGATGCTTTTCGAGAATCCCGCATTAGCCGCCAAACTACCATTCCCGTACAATGTGCCACCACCGTTACAGGCGGCCGCCGCTGCAGCAGCGGTTCCAAATCTAAGGTAAGCACAGCGGCTTACTTACCTACTTACGTACTTATATAATTACACATTCTTTCATCTTTTTGCACCTTCGTACTTTCATACAGTCATACGCACACTTCTTTTTGACAACTCTTTCAATTATTCAGTATTTAAGCTTTATTCATAATAAATTTGCAGCTTTGCACTTTTTTCTTTCACCTTTTGTTCAGCGCAAAGTTTTGACGTGTACATGTGTATGTCAAACTCACTTGGCTACAATTGTGCCAGCCACCTACGAAGTATGTGCATGTTTGTGCTTGTACGTAAACTTGTGTGTAAGAGTATATAACCATCATCTGGAATCTTAACCTTTGCTTGAATTTAAAACTTGTACACATTCCACATAACCTCCAATTTCAACAATTTCATTGAATCTTACATTCTTCATATTGAAATATTTATTTGCGCTTCTAATAAGCTTAATATTTTTAATTGAGTTCTGTAAACCAGCAATGTTTTATTTTGACCCTTTTCTTCAAATACCAATTCAACAACTTCTTTATTTTCCGGAAGCTAAATTCTTATATCTTAAATTCAAGAAATTATCTATAATCCAGCTTGTCCAGAGAAAAAACTCGAATCCTCGTTTATACTTTAAATAGATTTCTCATAAAGCAATATTGTCTTCGAAATGAGTTGGAGCCAAATATATGGAATTTCGGTTCCACAACTGGTTATCTAGCCCCGATTTGTCGTCTTGATGACATAAACAAAACTGTGTATGGTTCTGTTCTGGTATTGCAAGTTCGACAGCTTTAGAAAAGTAAATTGCCGCCTAAGGAGCAGAGGTGCTGTTACATAAATTTTATAGGTCCATAGGGGAAAAATCAACATTACATTTATTTCAACTACAATTAACTACATGGTCCAGCGATTTTAGCAGTGCGAATTTCCAAACATGCGCGCTCTAAGTTAAGCTTCTGTGCGAACTCAGCGGCTAACGTCGTTGAGAGCACCGAAAATGTCACGAAACATTCTAGTCGTAAAACCACCTTACTTTGAGTGTGCCATGTGAAGGCTTGTGGCAAGTAGCAAGTAGCAAGTGCCATGTGGCGTGCGGCATGTGGCATGTGTTGAGCACGGTTCACTGCTCTACGTTTCATTTTGCTTTTTCCACCACTTTCTGTTACTCGTCATTTTACTGCTTGCCACCGCCTTGTTGGAGCTCTTCGCGCGCTTTCCTCTCACTAGTAAGCACCTTCTGCCATTTTATACCATTCTACCATTTCCCTCTGCTACGGCTACTACTCTTTATGCTCTGTTTTTATTTATATTCGCTCGCTTCGACGCGATTTTAATATGCAAATTGGTATCACTTAAAGCAAATCATTCTTCACCCGACCTCCCAGCATTTATACGACTTGCTGTTCCTTAATAAAATTGTTGCTATTTTCGACTTGCTTTGCTTGGCTGGTGTTGAGGCTGACTGTGGCGCTTACGACGTTGGGTCGGTTGGCGAGTTCCTGGACTGGCTGACACTCTAAATGTGGAAATGTGGAAATGTCAACCCTGTGTCTGTCGTTCCTCCTAAAAATGTTGAATGAAAATGCAGAGCTTAAATATACTATGTAATCATTGCAGAGGGTTCTGCAAGTAATGTTTCGTAAAGCACATTAAAGTAAATCTCAATTTGAGGATTTTTGCACATGGGGGTTCCAGCAACGCTGTCTTTTTGCCTCAGATGTCATTTTTTATTGGGCGTTTCAGATTAAAATATCAGTAAAGTCTTTAGATAACTGAACAAATATAAAATTTTTTCTTCCCTAAAACTACTTCCCTTGTATGATTCAGTTTGGAATTATTTACGTGATCATACATGGAATTAATTACATAAGTACTGGAGTATGCTCGCTTGTAGTTTTTTGATCTCTAAATAATTTTTTTTACTTCTCTATAAATAGATTAAGAAGTGAATGGCGTTGCTTCAAAGTTCATTCATTTACCTTAATTACATAACATCGTATAGAGAGTTTTCCAATAAGTGTGATATGATTTCTTGAAAAAAATACACTAATTGTAATTTAAATGTTTTTTATTTAATGTGAAATATAGTACAATCGATACAATTACCTTCTGAATATAACATCATTCAAATGGCCTTAWCGACTTCGTTTGCAGAAACGAATTTGATGACCCAATTTTCGAGTACTTTTTCCACTAATTCAAGCCGTTTTCCATGAATAGCACGTTTAATATTGACTTTTAAAACTTGGAAACAGYCTGGTTTATTGCTAAAGACAAATGACTTCAAATAACMCTACAARAAGTCGCTCATTGGCGTTAAATCRCAACTTCTTGGAGTCCATGCAATGTCACAATTTTTCCACACCAAACTGTCAATGTAGGTGAATGCAATGGTTGTTCATGAATAATTTGTGGATTTTCTTTGCATCAGAATCGACGGTTTTGTTTATTTACCGCAGCACTCAGATGAAAGTGAAAATTCCATAAAACGGCAAAAACGCATGAAAAGTTGCAATTAAAGAACGATTATTTTGATAATAAAATTGGATAATTKGTAAAAATTGCTCTTGCTATATACGCAATCCATGATGAATTTGGAAGCATTACTGAATACAATACCTATTGGAAAACCCYKTATATCGRYATGTCTGCGTACGGATAGARTGCTGAATAGAGGTCGAATAAGTATAAAATCTACAGTTTCATGTATTATTTAAATGGCATTTGTTTAAGTGTGTGTGTGCTAGCCAATTTCATGCAAAGGTCCAATTCTAAGCTTAATTGCCTCTTCTCTGAATGATTGACGGTACAGATAGAGTGTATATTATACGTACAGGGTGTCTCAAAATTAACGCAAGATTCTAATTTGCCGCCATTTCAATTAATCTTCGAAGTTGACGAAACTGAAGCACTAGTCGGAACACATTTTGTATGAAATTTTCGAACTGCGAGCTTTCATTATTTTTCAAATATTGTTCAATAATGAAGACAYGTTGTTCTATCGTGTAGAATTCCACTTTTACTAAACCTAAACTGTCAGCTGTCGATTAGTTTTTTATGGTTATCAACATTTTACTACATAAATGGCTTCAGATTTAAAACTTGCTTTAATATTGGAACACCCTTTATACACATATATATATTTTTGTGTAAACTAATGTGTGTATGACTAAGTGTTTGTATTTATTTTGTGTTGACACTGGCTTGAAAAATATTCAATTAGTTAGAAAGCAATAACAACGACGCGTCTCACAAATTGGAGCGAACAGCAGCATTGTTTGGACTTTTCAAGGTCACTTGTCTTATTTGATAATTATATAAGATAAATTTGACTAGGCATATGTTGAGGTGAGGGTTTTAGGCGATGAAATGATAAAATCAAGCACATACTCTGTGTTTGGGTGCTGAATTTTGTACTTGTWAGCTAAAAGTTGCTTCCTTGCTGGCGAAGCTGACATTCTTAATCGACATGACTTAACGCTGGTGTGTTTCGCACAGGGCCATCAGCGTTCGTGAAATCAACAAATCTACAAGAACAGAAGCTTAAATACGCCGCGCGTATTTGTCTTCTCTGCAAAAACACGCTAAACAACGGCTGTGCATTGGCGTGCTTCGACGAATCCCTCGCGTAGTGATAAAAATCTCTACGCATGCGCACATTTAAACACACTAATTTTATTGCCGCAACAATAAAATCGAAATATATGCGTGCATATACAAACTTACACAAGCATAAAAGACGAAAAATTATAAAAAAGCAACAAAAATTACTTATAGTAATAAGTAAAAAGCAAAATCAAGTTGTAAAAACGCCGCTGACGAATTATCAATTCGCTCAAAATCACGCGTTTGTATTCATTTAAGCTTTGTTTCTAGCTTCAGCGGTTGAATTTCGTACAATTAACATATTTTGGTGGATTTGCATGCGTGTACGTTTGTATATATTCYATACATATGYATGCATGTATGCCCGTATGTATGTTCAGCAAAAGAGAAAACCGCAAAAACGCGCTGTTAAAAGCATAAAATCAGTTATATGTGCGTATGTGTGCGTGCACGCGTCACGGCATCGAGATCGAAAGTTAAAGTCCGCAACGAAAACAAAATGAGAGCGCACAAACGTGCTTCTGACGAAATATTTTAATTAAAATATACAAAAGCCGCGGATTAGAATGCAAAAAATTGCTCATTTTTTCAATTACTCATTTAAWGGCGGTTTATGCAATCGGATTTTTTTTATACTTTCAGAGTGGTTTGTTAGAACTGCGATTTTTGTCGTTTTGTTTTAAGTTTATAACAGAAGAAAAGTGATTCTCAAAAGTTGTTATTAATTGGAATTCGAGAAATATTTTTTCATGAGATTATCTGCGACCTCGACTAGTATATCCTTACATATAACTTAGAATAATGTATTTACAGTACTGTAAAGGCATTGTCTTATCAATTTCCTAATTATTCTTGAGAAAATATACTAAAATTTCAAAGTCAGCAATACTGCATTTAAAATGTTTGAGAGCAATGGCAGAGCAAAATCACTCACCTATTAAACCGTTCTCGTRTTAAAGTAGAAAGCTCTGTAAACGAAAGTAAATTGTGCCGAAATCTCTAAATTAAAATCATTTAGAAATATTCATCTCATGTAGATATGTATACAAATATATGCACTATTATATACATACATATGTATATGTATATGTATCTCGGTACTATACAAAGCTCAGTAAAGAAAATAAATGAGTAGTATCTAATCATGTTTCTCGGGAATACGAACAACTGAAATGGAATTCCTAGCAAGSCCTCAATACTTACATATAATCCTACACCCATACACATATGTATGTTATAACAAATAAGCAAAATTTAATAATAAATAKTAACAAAATCTATTTACTCTTCAAGGCATCTCACTACATATCCAGCAAGAAAAATATTTGCTTCGCCCGATTTCGTAGACCGTATCTTTGCTTGCCACTTCTGCCAGTTGCTGCCTTCTCCTTGACATCCGCAAATTGCCAGCACAATTAAACTAATTACGCTAACGATTTGCTGTTTGGCTTTGCTGCATACAATTTAGTTAGCGTTGGGCGTATACGACATGGGGGTTGGTGGGGCGTGCCGTCTTCGTTGTTAGCAACAGCTTTACATATTATATGTTATTGCTGTTGATGTTTGACGGTTGTGTCGTTGTTTGTCGCTCTAATGTTTTGATAAATGAAAAGTAGTTGCGTTGATTGCTCCACTGAGTGGAGCCTCTGCGCTGATGCCAAATAAGTGGCTCAAGGAACGTAACACAGGTAATTCCATTTCGTGATCGAGCATTAGTGTCGAATCTAAACTCTATATCGAATATGAATGTATATCGCATGCTAAGTTTATGAAATGTAGCCGTGAAATGAGTCCAATGGAACTCAGTGCAGAGAGAGTTAGTATTTAACTGAAAGTGGTGGCAAAGATTATARTGTACCTATTGAATGTATCGCTCTCTTTCTTTTTGAAGCCACACAAGTCCAGGYGTCCAGGCAAACACGGAATAGACCAGATTGACCTTGTCATAATAGCTCACTAGTTCAGTCCGATCTTTGCTAACCGTCTGGGTCAGTATAATCAATAAAGGAGYTGGAATGAGCTCATTAGACTTCTTTTAAGACCTTTCACACAAGATAGTACCCAGAACATTTTTCGCTCTCGAAATACAACTTTATGCCAACAAATCGCGTAACGGTTAATTCTATTTAATAGATTTCATATTAAAGAAGCCTTTGAGTTGATTTCTTAAGAATAATGACTCAATTTTAACGACATGTTTTTCGCACTCTAGTTATGGAATTTCGTCGACATTYGCCTAAGTAAATTTTATTTTTAAAAATATTTCGAAACGAAAATAGTTTRACAATATTAAGGGAACGAACAACTGCACGAAATTGCGTACGAATAAGTTCTAGCAAAATTTGATGAATTTCCTTTCCGACGCTGCGCCTGAGTCCACACACACACACACACAAGCGCCTCAGTGGAAGAACAGCTGGTTGGAAGTGCTCAAGCGTTCGGGAAAACAAAAGCAAATGAACTAGTAGAGTGTTGATAATCCCAAACGACAACAACGAAATCGCTGCGTGACGAATGGTCATGCGGCATGGCAAACGCTGCCAACAACTACTCAGCGCGCGCACACACACACRCTTAAACGAGGCAACTTTTCCGCCGTACGCGCTCAAGCTTTTTGTGTGCCATTGAAAATAAGCAGACGAATAGGCAAAACACACACACACATACACACATACATATAAATACACAGGCGCACACAAATGAAATGAAAATGTAAATTAAACGTAGCGATGCGCAACGCCGCGTGCTGTTGTGTGCTGACTTTGAGCGTTGACGTTGGCGCGACAAACCAAAATACTCGTAGCACTGACGTTTTGGCTGCGCGCATTTGTTGCCATTTATTACTGTCACTTTAAATCCAATCAACGTTTCGTCTATTTCCTAGTTGTCTTGGGCGCCGGTCTTGAGTGCTCCAAATACCCTATTTTACATAAGGAATGGCTTGTGATTTGTTTGCCTTTCTTTTTATGATTTTTTTTTTTTTTTGTTTTTTATTTTATGTTTTTTTTTGTTTTTTGTTGTTTGTACTATTCATATGCCTGTTATCGACATTTACTTGCAGTTCGCCTTAATTTGTTTGCTTGCTTCTATATATATATACAATATATATATAGCAAGTATATACATACATATGTAAATATATCTTGATTTTCATTTCATAAGCTTTACAATTTTTTATAACCGTTCTCACAGCTACGCGCAAAAATTTATTAAAAGTTTATTGCATATTTTTTGGATTTATTGCTGTTGTTTTTCTTATTGCTTCAGCGTATTTTGGTATTTATGCCGCTTTGCCTGTGAAAGTAGAGCAACCTTGCAGATAATGAACTCGATTTGTATCTTGGTACATAAGGCAACATGAATAAATTGAGTTTTTGTTTTAAWTTTTCTGCATTAAATATTTTCTTTTGGTCGCAAATTTACAACGCGACTTTGTGTGTCGTCTCGCATTTGCTAATTTCATCGAAAGATATTAATKACAATTAACGTATTGGCGCAGAGCATATGTATGGGTTCGTGTGCATGTGCCTCCACACGTCTCGTTTTTTGTATTTYTTGAACTAACCTCAAAACGAAAGAAAAAAAGTTATAATTTTTGGACTTCAAATGTGTTTTCTACAATGGAAGAGTGATTTATAGCGATATTTTGTTTCATATACAATTTTAAGGAATTTTTTGGATTTTTTACTTTAACAAATATTTCCATATCAAAATTTTATTAAAGTAATAACTTTGCCTTTAATCAGATAAGAAATATAGAYTTAATATTAATTAATTTCTTGGAATTTGGAATTTCGTGAATTTTTTCATTCTTCTGAACTAAAAATAAACATTAAAATTAAAAGTTAGTATTTTGTTTAGTACTTTAGATGSCCTCCTCGAGCTTCCAAAACAGCCGTAATCCTTTCGGGCAAATGAATACTATAAATACGAACAATAATCATTTTTTATGTCGTATTACAAGCTTCATTTATGGTTAATCTTAACTCTACTTAAGTCTGAGGATTTTTCCTTGTTTTCTCTAAATGACCCAGCAATTCTCGATGGTATTTAAATCTGGGGTATTTCCTGGTCATTCCAGAATTTTTATAGCGCCTCGCTCCAAATATCCGTTCACTTAAATATAAGCTATTTTAATAATATATTTTGTATTATTTATTTGAAAGAGAAAAGAAGGATGATTATAACAAATAGAATACTTATGGCAYATTTTTTGTCATTCTGTAATGTTTGAGGCGATGATTATAGGAAACAAGACATCCATTGCTGCCTTTAAAAAGTGCTTAATAATGTCAATGTATCCAGAAACAATTAAGGAACCATTTATAAATGTCAATTCACTGCAACCATARTAGCAAATTCCACCCCAAACCATGTGACTCGCTGGAAATTGGTTTCTGGTTGTCACAGTACTTRGGTGCAATTCCTCTTGTGTGAAGTGACCGAACATACTGGATTTAATTGCACTGATTTAAATTTATTTTCGACTCATCAATGATTATAACCCTTTTTTAATGTTCGAGAGTACAATTTCGATATTCTCGTGCAAAAAAGTGGCTTGCCGCGCTAATTTTTGCATTTGGAGAACACATTTTCTTGGCCTTCTCGCTTTAAGGTCATATTATAGAGCCACCGGAATATAGCTCCTTTAAGGGGTTAGGGGTAGTCAAAGGCACGAAAAAATGAGAATTTTCAGTATTTTTTTTTATGGCATTATTATAAAATGTGTTGACTTGAAGCCACGAAGATTAAAAAAAAAAAAAATTAATTTCCAAAGTTATAGTTGTTTGTGTTGACACAGTTCCGCAAAAATGTACTTACGGTGACAACCATAAGTCCTTGGAGATTCATCTAAAATCAATCGGACAAAAAAAAAGTTTTATAAATAGATTATCCTGGACCTGATCGAAGGATTTTTTTTTTGCGGCCTCATGAAATTTTTGTCTAAATTTTTGGGAAAAAATCAACAGTTATTGAAATTAAAAAAAAAAAAATCCTTCAATCAGTCCCGAGTTTATTAAGTATTCTTAAAGCTGTATAAATTTCATTAAATCCCACTGAGCGGCTTTYGCGTCACAGTTGTCACCAGTTCAAAGAACATAGTTTTGAGAAAAACGAGTTTAAAGTTTCACAAATAACAAATTCACGAATAACAAATTCAGAGAATATTTTTAAGATATTACACTTAACGAAAAAGCAAAAAAAAAATAATTTTTTGAAAATTCTGACCACCCCTAACCTCTTAAATCGGTTGCGCAGGCTTGGGCTCCTTAAATTTTGGTCCATTTTGGTTCATATTTATTAAGAATCAAAGCTGGAAAATTAAAAAAAAAAATACTTGGAATACAGGAGTATAAAATTCAATTTTAATTTATTATAAAATTATTTATTTAAAACTTAGATATTTTAAAACGCTTCTTTATGATTTTTTTTTTTTTTAATAAAAAACCGGAAAAAGTGCTTTGTTTAACTATTTTTTTACTTTAATTCCTTATTTTATAGTTAACTGTGCGSCAAAGCTGCTTTTATAGGCGTTAATCATCATGAAACCTTTATTTGCAAATCATTACACCGGTCAGCAGCATTTTGAGCATGCCTTATTTTTGTTGCTTTTGTACCACAAAATGAGAATAACAATCAAAAAATGTTCTGYATTTGCTAATTTGTTCACAATCGTACTCTTTTTGAAACAAATTCAGCTTTGTCGGAATGAGTCGAGCAAGAATGCGTTACATACCCAAAATATCCACCAAAATCATTCGAACGGACTCGCGAGAGATGTCGAGCTCTCTTGCCATCGCTCTAATACTTGCCTGACTTTTTTCAAGCACCGTTTTCTTTACTTTTTTTGTCTTTTCATCAATTGGGAGCGTTCAGAACGAGGCACGCCTTTGAAGGCTTTGTACACGTAGGCTTTTGTTTTTGAATCACTTTTGGAAAAGGCTTAGCCAACATTCTTAACGATTCCACACACGAAATTTGATTAAAAATACGAAATTGGAGACATATTTTTTGTTCGAAATTTTAATCCTTTGTAAAAATCGCAGCACACTGCTGAGGTGTACCGACATAAGCAAGCTGTTGTAAATAAACTTGTAGGCAAATCGCACTCATATTTTGCAAATTAATTAAGAACAATTCTATCAACGTAGTAAAATACATATTTATGAAATGGCAATTACGCGGCGAATCTAAATACAATTTCCGGGAGTTTTTGTGTCCCTATGTATATCTATACGTCAGAAATAATCTGCAGAGCTMTAGGCCTAAAACTCATTTAACATTTTTTCAGTCTGTGAAACAATTTTGTCTTAATTTAATRAATATTTGTGGATTTTAAAATTAAWTTTACTTTACTACAAGAGTTTATGACATTTCTCTTTTAGTTTKTAGTCACATCAGATTCAATTCTTCTTTATTGCACAATAAAAATAATTTCGTACTTTAATTTGATTTTTGCCATTTAACAAAAGGCTGTTGTTTCAACAAAAATTTTCATATGAAAGCCGGAAAATAATATAAAGTTATTTGGTTGATTTTGTACAACACTACCGCTATTCAATTAAGYCAGTTTATTTGAGCAAGGTTGTGAGATCGAAGGATTCCGAAGAGTATATTGGCTATTGGTATTTTATTGCTGTTGTTGTACTTGTTTCATTCAACATTTTTACAGCATTTTTTTTTTTTTTTGAAGTGAAATGCCACTCGCGCTTCCTGTCCACAGTTCTTGTGTAGCGTGGGTTGCTGTTTTGCTTTTATGCTACCTGGTATTTTTTGCAAGTGGGGTGTTGTAAAAAACGCCTAATATAATTAAGAAAATATTTTTGCACTTAAATAAAAATGAGAAATATTATTGCGCCGCCATATGCACTGTTCTACCTTCAAGCTTACTATATGCACTTATGTACTCGTATATATTTATATATACTTACTTATCTTTATACATATGTGTGTACATATCTACATGCATACATATATGCCCGTATAGTGCAAGCTTGCACTGCTGCAGTTGTATCTGCGTTTATGTATGTGGGCGCGCTGATTTRAAAATAAATTAAAGCTTGGAAAATKAACTATATCAGCTGTGGCAAGTGTTCTTGATTTATTCGATTTACAGTGTTGAAGGTCTGTAACACAAAGGCGCCCATATACTTATATGTAAATATGTGATAAGTTATATAGCGGAAAAATCTCTTTACATCATGTATGCATGTGTGTGTGTAAACAATTTTATTTGCTTGCATGCGATTTGCATATTAATTAGTCACACGTACACACACACACACACTTGTACAAACACGCTTGAACAAAGCATGTGCTTGTGAGATTTCATTGGCAATGTGTTGTTGTTATCGTTGTTAAGTTGCTCCGTGCTGCGCTGTTCGGTGCTGACATTATTAATAAGCGTTATAACAGGCGAATAGTTAACGTTATCGTTTATTTATTTGCAATTAAAATTATGCACATTCTTATATGCTTAACTAAATGCATGTGCATGGCGGGATTTGCTTCGTTTCTGCAAAAAAAAAATAAAAAAATAAAAAAACTTAAAACCATAGAAAATTTCAAAGCAAAATGCAGCTCAAAGAGGAAATCCAGTTAATGCCAGCTGCTGTCGCTGTCGGCGTCAACAGTCGCTGCTATGTACTTAGATATGTGACGAGGTGAAACTAATCGCCGTTACGAGACTTAAGCTCAGCGTGTTGTTGAGGTCAACTAAAGTACCGTTAAATCCTGTACAACTAAAATGTAATTTATTATTTAGTGAATTGGCATTTCAATACAGTTAAGAGTCACATGTCGTTGAGCACTGTCGATCCACACTTCATTAAAACTAGCAAGAATGTAGAAAAATTATTGGCTTAATTTTTCTAACCTTCACCAAGCTATGTTATTTGAGTTTATAGTAGTCTAAGGTGTCATATGCACAAAGTGGTTGTTCAATCGGCATAAATCATTGGTTCAGCAATCTTTTGGCGGGTACGACATATTACTTGAGTGAGCATTACTAATCAATCTTCTCGTCCTTTGTATGCCTAGCGGCGGATGGGGTGCTTCCGCCGAACCGTTTTTGCTCAAAACGGACGTTGGCTTTTTGACTTTTTTAAGATTGAAGATGTATATTTCTTAGTTCTCTCTATTTTAACTGTTTAGAATCCAATAGTAACGTTTCTTTTGCGTATCCCATCTCGTAGAGATCTTTAAGAGTAAATCATAATAAAATTACAGCAATACAGCCGTTAAAATTGTGTTGAAGTTTCTTGCCTTGATGCGCCATTCCTTACATAAGCAAGCCTACCTATTTGCGATTCTTTAATTGGAGCGTATAGTATGGTAATTATTAATTGCCAAGGCTAGATCCACCAATTTATTTATGTTCACAGTCAATAATCAGCTTTTCACCTAGTCGTCAACCTCCTAACGATTCGATAATTATCCATTATAATTAATCATCTTCGGTCGCGCACATATTGATGAATGCTGTAGCTGTTATTGAAAATCACATACTTAAATATGCATGTACGAGTGTAGATGCATGTATGTATATTGAGTTTGTATTAGTCGCAAAATACATGAACATTATGCTGCCAATCATAATTAATAAAATGACGAAAACATACAGACTTACCTTTATACAGGCATATGTAGACGCTAGTTAGTACAAGCGTTGCAGCCTCTGTTAGCSCGCAAGACAATGAGCCCTCGAAATCGGCCCATAACTACACACTTAAGCAAGCAAGCGAAAAATATCAAAGTAAAAGAAAAAAAAAAAAATACGCAAAATTTGTCGCATGTAACAGAAATTAGCTAAATTTCTTCTCTCTTGTGGTGGGCGTACAATTTATTTTTTATTTTTTTTTTGTTGTTTTATATTTATTTTCGTTTGATTAATTCGCAAGCGCTTAAGTGACGACAACATGGCATAAATTTTATGAAWATATTTGTTTTTGGTTTTTGCAACGCAATCTTGTAAGTTTGCGCTTTGGTCAGACAAGAGTGTAGACCTTCAAAGGCGCGTTGGGCGTTTGTGATAAATAACGGCTAATATTGCATGTGACAGGCTGGCATATTTGGAAATGAAAGAGAAATGCATAAAGGCTGTACATTTTCTATGAGTATGTATGTACATACTTGACTTACACGTTTGTTTCTTATATTTTGCAACATTTTGCTCTAAATGGGTGAATCGAATGTGTTTCATTTTTACATATCGTCACCTAAAACGCCACACAACGTCTCATCAAAGAAATGAAAAACATTGTCAGATAGATAGTAAGTAAAAACCAATATATAACC
This sequence comes from Bactrocera latifrons, assembly GCF_001853355.1. Taxonomy (NCBI): domain Eukaryota; kingdom Metazoa; phylum Arthropoda; class Insecta; order Diptera; family Tephritidae; genus Bactrocera; species Bactrocera latifrons. The sequence continues at coordinate 1,323,994 of NW_017537134.1, forward strand.
ATTTTATAACGAAAACTCCAATTTTGTTGAAATATGTAATTCAAAATTAGTGGTTATCGTTATTATTATTGTTTTTCCATCGCCAGTAAAGTTATGAAAAGTTAAATCACTTACGCCATACGCTTCAGAAAGTGGTAACCCTTTAAATTTCGTCGCAAGAGCAAAGCCYATGACATAATTTGACATCATCATCATCTTTTGTGGTCAAAGTCTGCTTTCAATTACATCGTTTCGCTAGCTGTACTTTGGACTTTATCAACATGCTGGGGCTAGGAGAGTCTTTGTGATTTAGGGGAGGTTACAATAGACCTGAGGTCGCGGTGCATTCCGCTTATCAATCTTAYCTTATGCTCCCATTATTCAGCTAAAGCTCTAGTTTCAGATAATACTTTAYTGACATCTAATTCTTTATCGACGAAAACACCCAATGTCTCATATATTCTAAAAAAATATTAACTCAAAACTCAACCCAAAACGGCTCCTGCTGCCTGAAATTGCATATTAATTAAGGGTTTAAAGTATCACTTCCGCGCTCGGTTATCTACTTAAAATAATCAGCTTAATGCAGCTTAAG
>NW_017537134.1:1324876-1335298 GCF_001853355.1 Bactrocera latifrons
TAAGTCGGTTTAAAATATCGCACTGGGGTTTATGTCCATATCCTCATATGGTGACTACAAATAAAAGTCGATACTTATGAATATACTACAATACATGATCCTGMTTCATTGTCCCTAAGAATTAAATTATGAATGAGAGCCGATACCGATATCGAAATTTTCTGGAACGGAAGCAAGCTAACCATTGTTGTGCATAATTTTTTTTGGTTCAATGAAGTTTAAGAGCGCGCCTTTCCAGCACTATATGATACGACACAAAGTGTTTGGTAGCACTGGAGATATACGACTGCAACGACATCTTTTAACAAAACTACTTTTCGACTGCCCAATATTTACGGTAATGGCCACATTATTCTCCTCTGTAAAAAAAGTTCTAAATCCAAAAATTAATATAGACTACCGTAATTTATACGTGTGTTTCCATACTGTGTTAATTTTCGTGAATGTTATAAATTTTAAAAGTTTAAGAACCACCCTAATGTGTATACGGTTTGCATTTAATGTTAATTATTATTATTTTTTTTTTTTGCTACCGCCGCAGTGCGCGTTCAGCCAAATAACTAGTTATGCACAAAAACAAAAAAAATAACACGATTATTATTTTTTAATCCACTTAAGAAGCATAAAAAATGTCCGCAACTAATTTGAATGTCAATTTGCCTGCAGTGCGTTTGAAATTGCAAGAAAGAAGCAGCTTTTGCGTTAGTGGTGCTAGTGTCTTATTGTGATAGGCAAATAATTTATGGAATCACAATTTGGCATGCGCATACTTTTCGTRTGATTTATACAGTTAATCGATATTAGTTGACTATTTGCCATTATTTCGTGAGAAGATTAAAAAAATGCCATAAAAATTCAAGTTCCGTTCAAAAGTTATGCTTTATATATTATATAATATTGGCGAGAGACGAAATAGTGAAGAGAGAGCGAGAAATGCGGCCGGCAATAAATTTTACACATTCGTTGACGGGCATAAATAGGATTGTGTCACGAAGTGGCAGATTAAGTGTAAATTAGTAAATGCCCGAAAATAGAAAATAGCCACATGTCTGCGTGTATTAATTCCKAGAAATATATAAATTGATATTTTGYTTCTTTAATTAATGAGTAAAGTGAGTGAAGGTTGGCGTTTTGCTCAATCTTACCGACAGAATATGCAGATATTGGTATTTGTGTGGCACAATATTAGGATTTATTACCGTTGAAAATAAATTAATATGGAACTAATATGATTTATTTAATAACTTATGACAACAAATATTTCGGCTTTTGAACACCTTGAAAAAAGCAGTTTTAAAACTGTACCTTGAAATTTGAATAATATCAGAGCCCAGTAAGTCTAACCCATTCCGATTAAAGTAAAACATGGCTTAAGTGTAAAACTGTTCTAAAATTTAAAATAAGCTGCGCAACATAGAAGACCCTGCCAACATTTCTAAGTATGTCACGTAGATGATAAATGATTCTGAAATCAGTGGAGAGAAACTCGAAACGTAAGCTTATTTTCTGGTTGTAAACTTTTCAAGGTTTTAGAAATCTACCGTTAAAGCATTTGGGATATCAGTTCTATGAGATCCCAGAGTATTAGAAGTATGTATGGTTTGATATTTGTTCTACGAAAGATCCCGCTTTAAATGACTTATTACACCTTGTGATTTCGGGTTTCCTTTTCGTTATATAAAAACTCTGAATGTATTTYTGAAGTAAAAATATTATTATAGAGCACTGTACATAATTGTCGAGTATGCAAGTTTACAACTTCGTTGGCGCATATCGAGATTAGACAGAGAGGTTCCTTATTCAGGGTTGATTTGTAGAATTCTGCCACAACTAAACTGAAAAAAGCTTTTGGCTTTAAATCACTAGACACTAGTCGTCTCTGGTGTTATAAGATTTATTCAGCAAGCAGCAAGTCGTTACCGTTCATCCCACTATGGAGCAAGCTACTTGAATGCTAACTGCACACTTCAAACTGTAGCGCAGTACGCCAAACAATCCAAGCAATACAACGTTAAATGAAGTTGAATGCACMGCTGTGTTATATTAACAGGGAAGTTGAAAAGTCCTCGGCCTACCATAGTGAAACACGTATTTTGGAAAAATTCGTTTTTCTTTACACAACATAGATCCCTTCAAGGATGATACGCTGATTATAGCGACCCAACKTTTCGATACCWTTTTTGTAGTACGATATGCCCTTTGCTTTAAAATAAAAKACYTAAGTTTCGGYGATCTCCTTTTCATTCGASGAAAATTTCTTCCCAGCGAGCATGATTTTGAGATCTGAGCACAGGAAGCAGCCACTGTGAACCAGATCTGGAGAATACGGAAGAAATTCGATGCACAATTCATGGATTCTTTGTCATCGTTTTCACTGACTTGTGACAAATGCGTTCATTTTTCGACGATTTCGTCCTCAAATGGTCCAATGGTGCTATGTCGCTGTTGATAGTCCTTCGKTTTTCAGGGTGGTCAATAARAMTTATTCCATGCGCATTCCAAAACACAGGCACGATAATCTTGCCTGCCGACTTTTTTGTTTTCCACGCTTTGTAGCTGGTTCATCGTGTCAGGCCGGGAACTTTTCAACTGACCTGCTACGTACGGAGGTGTCTTTTTTGTCCCTTTGTGACCACGCGACGTCGCCCACTCACACTCAGCGCTTTTGTGCTCTGGAAGGGCATTAATGGCGAAACGCGCACGAAGAATGCACAAAATGCAATATGTAATACATGTAACGCCAACAAGTATGCTACATTTTCCATGCGCTTGCATGAGATAAGTATACCTCGCACTGCATCCTACATACATATGTTTATAAAAAATGGAGAGATAGAAAACAAAAAAGGAAAAAACAGTGACAAAACCACTACAAGTTGRAACAAAATGAAAGCTAAAGAGTCTTGCAGTGGCGATTTGCAATATAGGGGCCRAAACGAGCGCAACATGTGCACCATGCTTACAAATGTAAATCGGTGTGTGTGAATGTATGTATGCAATATACGGCGTCTGTACAGCTGCAGCCTGCAGCGAAGTAAAGCCTGACAGCACCACTGCCGTGATGAGTTTTCAGATCAACTAAAAGAGAGAAAAAAACCGAAAACGAAAACAAAACTAATACATACACATATGTGGAAAGGTCGCTACGACTTCAATCTGCTGCACTGTTATTAAACTGAAATGAAAACCTCTGAATGCCAAGGAGATGCCAAAGATTCTTGACTCGGCTACTTCAGCGGTTCATACACATACATAMRGTAGCTGTGTATATACTRTGTAACTGTAGCTGTGTGTGGGCTRGAAAATGGAGTGCAGTTTAATGCCGCTTTCAAGCTTAAGCTCACTTCCTCGAATTTCTTCCTGACGATTTGCTCTCTTTCCGTCCCGGCTTTATCAAATAATGAACTGGTAAGGATTTAGCCTGGTTTACGCCAAAGAAGAAGTGTCTTTTCATATATGTACATACATACATGCCTGTGTGCATTCGTATGTGTGTGCTTTCATTGAGCAATTGAGTCACTATATCCTTTGGAAAGTTTTCGCTATATTAGCGACACATCTTTAGCAGCTTAAGCGACACATATAGAATTTCAGTACAAAGTTATATAAGTACGAAAATACTGGATAAGAGTTTTAATGAAACTTCAACGAAATAGAATTGAAAATAAAGYTGGGCAAATTTTTTAAAATAATAGMGTAAAATTRCAAAKGTTGAACAACATATACGTATGTATATATGCATACATATCTCATTAATTACTGATATAAATTAAATATAAAGTCCCTTATATACTTTCAAGGGACTCTTTTTGATACCTGAAAATTCTATACTCCAATTCAAAGGCGAAGAGTTCATTTAAGTTTTATCGAATAATTACTTAAAAGTATTAACAAAGAATATACTCGTATTGCGAAAAATCAACAGACCATGCTAAAATACGTTTCGCTCGTGATTTCTCCTAATTCTTTTAAATTAAATGGTGTTTATTTATACCTGCCTTTACCCTATCCTATCAACTGTGTTTTTCAATAAATGTCACCCTAAATGTAGGCAACTTATTTTGCATTGCCATATAGATTTTAAAATTTTGCCTACATTTAGGCGGTGCATAATTAAGCACGCATCCCTGAATATTAGAATGTCGAACAAGTTTCTTCTCATTTTACTTTATTTTAGTATTTGTCTACGAGTTATATTTTTGACGCTATTATTTCTCAGTAAAATATTATCTTTTGTGTTAAAAGATAGCAAAATGTTCGAGGAATAAATTATAGTTATTTATAATCTATATTTATTGTGATATCTTCACTTAAAATTTGAGTTTTAATTGTGTTTTATTATTTAATATAATCCTCAATGTAGACAACATTTTTATATACGCGTTATGTTTTTCAAACGTTGCCTRCGTTTAGGCGAATAGGCCATTATTTGTATCCTTCACAGCAATTTTGTAGATCTCGTCTTCCATGCATGTTTTGATTTCATTGTTGATCACGAAGTGAAAATTTAAATAATTAATTAACATTCAATAAAAATAATATTTAAAACAAGAATGGGCTGAAGAAGCTAATAATAAAAATTTAAATTTTCATACATTTTTAAAATAAAATATTGCTTTCTTTTTTTTTTAATAAATAGTAACATTTTTTTTTAACAACAGCTTTTTATGGAATAATTTATTACTGAAAACTTTTTTAACGATTTTTTAATAATATACTTGTATAACATTCCTTTAATTATTATGAAAAAATTAATTTTTTTTTTATTATTTTTATACATTCTAATTGTTTAATTTATCTGCAGTTCTTAACTTTTCTTATATTTTTATTTAAAAGGCGTAAATAACTTAGTAAGAAAAATACCATGAGTGATTCTTTTGGAATTGATTGCGCTACGCTTATGCCCGACTCTAAACACACATAATTACGGTACATTTACATAAACGTTTTTACATAGTATTTGCATTTGTGCAATGCCACAGCAGCTGACTCATAGCTAAGGTGCAAGATGTAAATAGTTTTAGAGTCTTATGTTATGAATAATGCCACGGAGCTAGTTCTAAAAATATATTATTTTCACTTAAGTACATTTGTGAGACTTAAGTTCAAAGTTGGCTACACCTTTGTAAGCAGAAGAAGTAATACTAAACAGTTATACTGAGCAACAAATGTTGTTGTTGTAGTACACAATGGACAAATAAAAAGGGTACTTAAAGTAAATAGCAAACTTTTTTGTACAAACAAATATGGTTATATACATACATACAAACACAAGCAGATCTTTTACACTTGTCCGTTGAAACAACATCATTTCTACCAACTTCTTTACAATTTGATATGTTTCGARGCAGCCAAGGCAAGCCATTTCATCTATTTACCATTCCATGCATATGTACATACATATATACATACATAYATATTYAACTATATGTAATTATTAATATTTGCTTTATTGTTCGAATCGTTGCTCAAAGTGTTASTCAAACATTGTTTGTTGTTGTTTTTCATTATTCTTATATTTCTTTTAAAATTCACAAGAATAGTAGGAATGAGTTAACAGACGCGTAACAACAAACGCATGTGCTTAAAAGTAATGCGGTCTCATTGCTAAGACTCTTAAAAGACAGCAACAAATAATTGAAGAAAAGAAGTTTGTTTTTCACCTTTTTAGATCTCACTTCAGTTTAACGAACCATAATGAGTTGGCTGGTAAACAGCTGTACATACAACGGAATCCTATATACATACGAACATACAGCTATTTCTTCTGCTCTTTTATTGTAAGCACGCCGCAGATTTCGCCGAATGTAATGCGGCATTTGGTGTTTCTAAGTACCATTTCTCTCTTACACCCACAATAATAGAGAACTCATTTCGGCGTGGCAACGAAAGGGGAMTAAATCTAGAAACTTTTTATAAATGCGTGAAAAAGCCACACAATGACATGAGTCAGCCATAATTGCAGGCTTTTAATTGCGCTTTGTTTATTTTACAAACCAATTTTAAGGTCACTGCTATGGAAATATGCATATATTAGGTGTAGTTATAAATGAGTTTGGTGAAGAGAATTTAATTTTTTTTTTTAAGTTGATTTGTGAATATTTTAACCATAAAAAAAATTCGATAGTATAAACCAATTTAAAATAAAAAAAATTGTTACTCGCCTTACGAACTTTTCGTAAAAAATCACATTTTCCTTTCAGAGTGTTTCAAGATAATAAAAAATTGAATTTTCAAAAAAACCTCCCCGGCGTCATCGTAGAAAAGCCATAATTTAACGAATGAGTCTTGATTTGTAGCTTTTCGATGATCCAGCAGCGACTTATGAGGGGCGCGCAATCCAACTATTTCCGAGACACATTCGAATAATTACTACCATGGATGTATTTTTAAATATTTCTTCTTGAAAATTTTATAAAACATACTCAACCTGTACTTTGATTTAATATAATATTTATTAGACCAAGTCTAAGCAAGTGAAAAGGAAAAGCGAAAGCCTCCGACCAAAAATTGAAACGGTTATAAATAGTGATGCCTATTGCGTTTGGTGTTCCACAAGTTCAATTTCTATTTAAAAAAGGTGGGAGATGTTTTGATTGTGCTTTGGTCTATGTTAATAATTAAGATTTATTTCTCGACGTCGAAAGTGCTCTGGAATTTACGCCTAACAGGATCGTTTCTTTACTAGAGTTTTGAAAACCGATTGATTCCTAGATTCTAAACCATGAGAACCATACATAAGATCTCTTATTCGATTTATGTATACGTATTTATGTGTTTACTTATGATGTTACATATGTACATTATGCCAAATAAATAAAATCTCCGATCTATGTAATTCATAGATTCCGATATCTGAGCTATCCCACAACCTCTCTTAGTTATATAGTATCATGTACATATGTATGTAACATGTATGTATATTACCATTTCACTTCCAAAAGCTTTGTTCTATTACGTTCCAYATCTTGCCACATGATTAATTTTTTTAACCTCTATATCGCCGCCATTGTCTCATTACCCATTGACTGCTATTCCGTCAACTCCTTTTCTGGTGTCATGTTATRTGGCAATTTCAGCGCCTTAGATTACTGCATATACCTATATATACCGTTAGGTGGTTGACATTTGGTGTGGGCATGACTTACAATTAACGGCCTTACTTGAATTTCTCGCTATCTCCTCTGTCAACCGCTACATTTATGGCAAACCAATTGCTACTTTTTTACCTTCCTATTCATCTTTGTTCCGTACTCTTTTTCCATATATGTCAGTATGTTTGTATGTTTGCATGCTGGTATCTATGTTGCCTATTTATGGCTATTTGCAACGGCAATAATGCCAAGTACCATTTTTCATGCTCACTTAAGAAGCGAATTACTTTTGTACACCAGTCTATATATATGTATATGTATATTTATATACCATACACCTATATACTATGTGTATATATATGTATATGAAGCTAAGAACTCCGTAGCTCGGTTATTCAATTTCTTGGCTTGTTGGACTTACTTTGCAATGTATGTWTGCKTGYCWTGTAAGYTTGCATGTATGTATAAGCTTTGACAATACTCTTAACATTCCTTTGTGAAAATACATAAACATACTTAAGCTTTTACCTACTTAGCTATGCCTTATTTTGTACTTACTAACTACTYACTTATATTCATTCATACACATATATACCATAACAGCAAAGAAATATGTATATATGTATATATAAGTGGATTTAAATATACATACATGCATACAAGTGCGTGAACATACTCTACAGGTTTTTGACTTCAATAATTGTGGAATATTTCTGCAAACGCTTTTGGGGGCTTARCTCAAAGCTAGAAGAGATTATAATTATTTTTATTTTTGCAGATTGTATTACTTATAATTAATTTGTTCTATTTAATATGTAAAAGTGTTGGAACAATAGTATTTCTGAACAGTTACCACATTCTACAATTACTTTTTTCGAAATCGAGAAACTCCAAATAAACTGTAAGGTGGGTAAAATTTCTGGGTTCCTTTTGCTTTTTGAGACCTTCGCGGTATTTTATCATAAGATCGGAATATTTTTATTGCAACTGTTCTTTTTGGGCGAAAAATAAAAGTCATTAAAAGAAATGTTGAGCTATTTACATGAAATSGGGTGTAATTCCATCAACTAACGCCATCAGTGCATTTTGTTGTRAACCTACATATATAATACATGTGACCTCCACTTCCTTTGCGCTTCATTGGTTTTTAAGAATTGCCTCTACTATACTTGTAGGTTCTTCTTCTACTATTTTTGTGTAGAAAAGTTTGAAGTCGGTCAACCTTTACAACCAGCACTTGAAGGTGCTGCACTTTAATTTCATTCAGAAGCAAACTTTTCGATTGTTAAACAGCACTGTCAATTCGCTGTCAAATCAATCATTTACACTTGCAAGATTTTTCCAGATTCCCCGAAATTTTCGGCACCAAAACTGTAAAAGTAATAAAAGTGCAAAATAAAGCCTAAAGAGWTGAGTTCTTTATTGATTGCCGGTGGCGTGAGCTCAAATTCCTRTCTGATGGAAGTAAAACGGACACACGCAAGGGTCGTGACATATGTATCTACATTCTAAAAATAAAATACAAAGCAATGTACTTTTACTCGTATATGTATATGTATGTCTATATTATATGAAGTTTTGACAAATTTGCATTTTACGTGTATAGTTAAATAATGATGGGCCATTCCAACCAAAATTTATATTCAACATTTTTTATGCAAAATATTTGTTTTTTGTTTTTCTTGAGCCAAAATATTAGACACGTGTTTTTTATTTCGATCAAATTTGAAAAGTTTGGTAGTTATGATTTTTTTTTCAAATTTCAATGATTGTAAAAATTAACTTTAAGCATTTGCGTAGACGAAGAAAAGTATTTATTTACAAAATTAACTAGCCGGCCCAATGCTCATGGTTTCATCTCAGCTTTCCCATGAGATATACTTACGTTATAATTATTCGACCCTTTTAATACACAAAAGGTACATTTTTATAAAAAAAAAAAATAATTTTTCTTCAATTTGGAACTATTTTTATAATTTTTGTTTTTTGAATTTTATTGGAAAATGTACATTAGCATTTACTTTTGTAACTACTTTTACTTTTTATGTGGAAAATAGGTTAAGAAGCTCCTAAGCCTTACGCCTTGTGATCTCATGCACCATTGAAATAAACTACCTTTTTTTCGATAACTGTTTGTCATTTAAATCATATGATCTCAACTTCATCGTTATTCATTCACATATGTTTTTTATTTTTTTTTTTTAAACATATTAATATTTATGCTTGTCTTAATCGATCATTTGATTATACTTATGGATGTTTACTTAATTCTATGAAATGTAGATTTTCGAGAGCTGATTAGAATTTTGTAAAGATTTATTTACTGATTTAATTTATAAATTTATGAATTTTAATTTTCATGTGCACAGCAAGCTAGCTTTGTTTTACTCTCCTCTCTTCGATTTTCTCACTCCACTTCAATGGAGTCATAACCTTACAAAGTACTGACGCTTGATCGTGAGTAACTTCTTGTGTTGCTGTTCTTTATCTGCAATTATTTGCAATTCTGATTCATTAGGTTCTAGTCAATTGGACGATATAATAATAATAATAAAAAATATGACCAATATTAATACATACATATATGTTTTCTTATTAGTAATGTGCGCATATGTAGCATGTAGTTTTATGAATATAGTTCAATTTTTTTATTACAAACCGAAGTAAAATGCTTAGGAATTAGAAAAATAAATATAATCACTTTTGCATACAAACCAATATGTATACGGGTATGTATGTAATTTGAAATGCATGTGCCCGCTTGTGTCATATAAATAATAAAGCTGTCTATAAAACAAAAAAAACTACTAAACTTACTGAGGGCAGAAAATAGTAAGACCTTTTAATTTAAAACCAACCACTTCATCGAAATATTTTTTTTTTTATCTTGGTATGATTATCAGTAACATCTGTGCCAACTGTTACAACAAAATAATCATTAGTGTTTAGTATACGTTTGTCTTTCTAAAGTATATAAAGTGAATTCGGCGAGTTTTACTGTGAGTGAAATTATTCAATAAAGAAGTTAGGAATTGCTGCTTGAGAATCGACGATTAACAGTCAGAGATCTTACTGATTTCTATGGAATATCAGAAGGATCACTGAAAACCATTTTGTAAGATCATTTGGGCCTAAGAAAAGTGAAGCACGATTGATTCCGAAATCACTACTATTATTATTACTGGCGAAGAGACTTGGATCTATGCTTACGATCCCGAAACAAACGATCTGTTAGCCGAATATCGCGGCAAAGGTGAGCCGAAGCCGAAAATACACGCAAAGCCGGTAAAAAATCAAAATTATGTTTCTTTGATGATTGATGATTTCG
>NW_017537134.1:1335673-1340409 GCF_001853355.1 Bactrocera latifrons
ATAGTACGTATGTAACTAAGTCTATGGTGAAACAATCATAACACAATTGTTTAAAGCGTTTCATATCTATACATATTTACGTGCAGCTACATATACCCTCCGCCCTTACCTAACGCCGTGTAAAGCGTTTTGCAAATTCTACTTCTACTCACACAATCGCGTCCTTGTATTTTATATAAGCTTTGCTAGTTCTGCTGCCTACAAAAAGCGTGAAGCCATGATCGCGTGTTACACTGATATCGCCCCCTATAAGCTGACGCAGAACTTACATCCGGTGCGCTATGCAGAGTTTTTATGACATATCTGTTGTCTACACTTTTTTGCCATACCACCTCCATTCTTCACGCCGGTTGCAGACTGGTTGTCAATGTAAGCTTTTCATTTGCTTTGAATTATGCTGTCTTTTATTATCCACTTTTTGCATTTTTGTGTTGTTTTTTAGTACCGATTAGTTTTTCAATCCCGAAATGTCGGGGTTTTAAAATTGTAATTTCGGGWTCCCGACATTTCCGGGATGCTTTTAAATTTTTTTGACTTTTAGTTTTTTTCATACAAAAAGAAGTACAATTTTTTGAACCCAAATCCCTCTTTAATTTGGTGCCGAAATTTCGGGGTTTTAAAATTGTAATTTAGAGATCTCGACATTTCTTGGATGCTTTGAATTTTTTTTCGTTTTTAATTTTTCTCATACAAAAAGAAGTAGAATTTTTTGAACCCAAATCCCTTTTTAATTTGGTGCCGAAATTTCGGGGTTTCAAAACTGTAATCCCGACATTTTCGGGATGCTTTGAATTTTTTTTCGTTTTTAATTTTTCCCATACAAAAAGAAGCATAATTTTTTGAACCCAAATCCCTTTTTAATTTGGTGCCGAAATTGCGGGGTTTCAAAATTGTAATTTCGGGATCCCGACATTTTCGGGATGCTTTGAATTTTTTTTTAGTTTTTTTCATACAAAAACAAATAAAATTTGTATCTCAAAGGTTGAATCCTCTTTTAAGCTTGTTCCGGGACGCAGGAGGCAGCAACTGAGGTACCTTAGTTACTTACTTACRCATTATATTCGCTTATATATCTGCTAATTCTAAACATAACCAGTAGATTGAGTCTCTGTGCTTACCACCTGGGGTATTGGGTTTGCTATATATTTTGACGTACTCCGCTGAAATTGCCTGACGTGCCAGTATTCTTTTAATTGAAGAAGCGGTCTTATCGAACATATCATACTTCTATACTCGTAAATTATACACTTCTGCCGTTAAATGAAAAATCAATTACCGTTAACAGTTGAAAATGTTAGATAAGATATACATAAACACTCACAAACATATTTGTTTGTACCCACTGGTACATATTGTATACTGCTAGGTATGTATGGCTCCAAATGCTTTCATCTTTCGTCTCGACCATTCCTTGTTGCGCTACTTAGACTTCAGCAATATTATATTATTTCAGCGAATTTTATTGATATCATTGTCTTCCGTTTGAGTTCTGTTATTGTTTTCGAATTTCCGTGGTATACACATGCTTACATACCTACATCAAGTATTATGCAGCTGTCAATAGAGCACCTATTTACTAATAAATGTTGCTTTACCAACTCATAAATGCTCATATTGTTGTAAGTATACATAAAAATRCGCGTGTGTATGTACATGCTGTTATAAAAAATTCCACATACTTATATTTGTGAAATGAAATTAATGGCAGAAYAATACGCACGCAATCCGGTAAARGCAWATGCTTATGCATRTGGTATATAGGGTGGTCCATGCAGCGGTTTCCTTTCGAAATTCCAAAAATATGCCCAAACGCTAATACTTATACTATATTTAGTTTCTACTCAGCAAACCTAATATTTCTAATAAAGAWAGGACGTTTTGCTGTATTGAGTCCTGAAAAAAGAATGGGGAAATATACCCACGTTCATATCTCATCATTGTGAGAATCGATGTTCCTTGCGATAAAGACTTTGTTCAAAGAAGAGTGTTTCTTTCTTGTACTCTATCTCGAAAAATTTATAAAAGAAAAAGTCTCTGCGGAAGTSGTGATTGATTTTTCGTACAACATCTTTGCGATCCCATACAAAATTCATCATTCATCATAGTTCTATATTGTTGAGGATTTTGTCAACTTTGGTCTACAAAAGCTCGATTGAGGCATGGTTTTTGAGACATGAAGTAGCACCAAAGTTCTCTCCCTTATTTCGGTTATAAATGCTATTTAATAAGATTGTGAAAAATGTAATATTTTCGAAGAATAATATAATCGAGTGTTGCTTGCATTCTAATATTGCCATCAAATTAAAAATGATATTAAAAACTGGATTAGGTATATGAACCACTCTGTTTATTACATACACAGTTAATTGAACAACTAATGTTGGGTAATTCAAATGAAAATGCAATGCCAAAACTGATCAATGCTTTCATATTGTGTCAAATTATTTCACAGTTAGGCCTGCAGCTGTATTGTAATTGAGAATGTCTGTCAGTTGTCACTGGAACACTTGAGTTCACTGTAAACTCTAGAATTTTCGCAAAACAGTGCTCAATGCCGCGTACAAAAGTTAGATCTTATATAATATGACAATTGCGGTTTTATATTGACATAAAATTATATACATATATGTACATATATGGTAAATCAGTGGGGACTGGCGTCATATTTCAATTGTTACCATTTACACAATTCCATTTGAATTTTTACAATGAGTGGAGAGTTAAGAGACTTAATATGCACATATGTACACATGTATATACGGTGATTTATATATAACTATAGACACTTATGCTTTTAAAAAGTCCTATACATTTTTTAGTAAAAGTAAATGAAAATTAATAAAAGTTTTTAAAATTTATATTTTTGAATCCGAAGTCCCTAAGGTTTAAATACTTTGCTATACACATGACTATACACACACATTCATATATTCACACATATGGATTATTTATATTTCTATGAATGTACTTGACATTAACGTCAATCAAAACGCTGTGGATTGACAGTTCGAAGTAGGATGCCTGGAGGTGAATCTGTGAAATYCATGCCAACTCACAGACCTAGATCTCGAGAGATAATCATAAATGGCGCGCTCACCRCAAATATGCGTATACCTATGCATGTATCTAAGTTGGTCATATTTATATCGACTTGTATATACGTATGTGAGTAGTAGCTGCTAGCATCTACAGTACTAGTTTGCTCACCTAAGAGCGCCGTACGCCATGATTATTGTGTTGATTGTCATTGTTCGTTGTGCGGTTTACCAACACTTGCCCACATGCGTGGTAATTTAAAAGCTCCAGCCATTATTTCAAAGACCTATATGTATGTATGTACATGTATGTATCTACAACTGTGAATATTTATGATATATATTTATGTATAGTATATATTGAATTGAAGTCGCCTATTTATTCTATCATTCAGTTATTGTTAAATTGTTCATGCATTTACAAGCATATTCGCTTTTGTGCCTCAACTAGTTGCATTTGTTGGCTTGCAGGCTGGTATACACACACATGTACATACATATATAGTACATATGTATATTGTATCGTAATTGTACTTGGCATTAATTAAATGGCATCAAATGKAATGTATGCCATAGTTATGGTCGCAATTCAATTTCACGATACTTCAGAATTTATAGAAAAATAAAATCGCATTATTAAAGGCGTACTGAAAAATACTCGCTGAATGTTAGTGGTTTGTGGCTTGACGGCTTTATGTATCCCACTATATACTTAGCTCTATGAGGTATTGTCAAATGTACATAAGTATATACACACGTTTGTATTAAACGATCGTGTTACAATTAGTTTAATTTGCTACAAACCTGTATAAATATTTATTATCTTATAGAAAATATTTCGGAATCTGGCAACCCTGGTGTTGCAATCTGACAAATCGCTACTTTATAGTAAAGTTTGACCTTTTTGACATTATACATACCCAGAACGTTTTGACATACGAGCGCTATTTGTTCACAGTAACTTAAAATATTTATCTCGGCCAAATAATGAAATTAAATCGCGAACATTGTCGCTTACAACTTCGACGATGATTCAAATTTCGTTTTGTTATACATACTGCTATCTTGTTGTATATTTGTTTCGACGGGCTYAAACCTATAGAAGAATACAGAAATTCCCAGAATTTCGTAAAAATGTGAAAATTAAAAGCTTCGTGTTTAAAATCACATTATGTTGTGGCGTCATGTATTTGGGTGATGAGCAACTGTRCCATCCTTAAATTGAGAGCATATACGTTTCATTAGTGGTTTGTGGTTTTCTTACAGCTCTTAYATACATCCATGCATTTGTAGTTAAATGATTGATTCGGCTTTTATATTCTGCGTGCCGTAACATTGTTATATCGATTTGCGGTTAGCTATTCGTATTCCACATTCTTATGTGTCGATGTACGTGCGTAATTACAACGTAATTCACATCTGAAAATATGTTGGTATTCATACATATAGACACACATACTACATGTCGCACTTTTAGTGAAATTTTTTATTGACTGTAAAGCGATAACCACACTGAGGGGGAGTTCAAGAACGTCACTCCCTAAGTCAAAGGTTTTTAATTTGTGTACACTTTTACATATTTTACAATAAAAATAGTACTTTTGTAAGTTTTATTAAATTTATTCTAAAAAGGCATCGAAAAAAGCTTTACTATAAAATTGTGTGCTGAAATAATTGTATATTTTCATTCTTGGCAAACTT
>NW_017537134.1:1342697-1343744 GCF_001853355.1 Bactrocera latifrons
AAAAAATTAATTATTATTCGATTTCTTGTAAATAATTTTTAGACTAATAATTTTGCCACAAAAATGTTTGCTATAAAAATCAAAATTTATAGAATAAATCAAAGAATTGCCGTATTAATGCCGATTACAGCGTTCAATGTGTCGAGTCATTCGGGTGCAATAAATCATTAGCATGCTATACACTCAATTTAATAATTAGCTAATTTTGGCATCGCTAAAAATAGACAGCTCAGCAACCGCAAGTGGATGCCATGGCAAATGCACATCAAATTTATTTCGTTGTTGTTGTTATTTTTGGCCACAAAAAGACTCATTTTGCCAGTTTCCGTTTTATAGGCAATGATTTAAAATAGTTTTATTTTTGCTAGAAATAGCTTATACGTGCTTAAAGTAATTATATATAGTACTTCTAAGGCTTTGTAATCATTACATATTTTATTCTAAAGCATAACCGCAAATTTTATTTATTCCGTTCTCATTGCAACTGCAATGCATTGGGTTGGGCGCGTCTTGACGTTTGTGAGAAACATACCAACTTATACAATACGTAGATGTGTGTGTGTGTGCGTGGCTGAGTGTGTGTGATAAATGCGAAATTATTTGCATTAAATCGCAATGAATAGAAATTATTTTATTGCATAACACAGACATTAAAACGCCAAAGTGTGCTTRTTTTGCCATTGACGTGGGGGAAATCGCCGATAAATTGTAGTGTAGGCAGGCATATGATTAAGCGTTGTGTTTGTTAAATAACACTAGTTTACAGCCATTTATCGGCTGTGATATTGAAGGCTGCTTCTGGCTGATTTTGGGTTACTAAAACTAAAAAATTTTTTGTGTTGTAGTCAAGGGGTGTAAGGGTCAAACCAAAACCATTTACTGAAATGACAAACAAACTCAACTCCCCAATGAAGACACCTCAAGTACCCCACAGAGCTCTTAGCACATCAGACGCCAATTTTTCCTTCAGATTTGTTGATTAGTGTAATTATACCTCGTATGCATTTTTTATTTTCCCATTTCGTGCGCAAAATAAGTTAAATATGG
>NW_017537134.1:1343754-1354418 GCF_001853355.1 Bactrocera latifrons
ATTAAAGCTTACATAATAAACAAATTATTAAATAAACTGAAGTACGCAGCGCTAGCATCATAGGCTTTCGGCTGATAAGATAATATATTTGTCAGATTTACAGTCCATTAATTATTTGGATATATGTCTGCTCATACACTCAGACTAAAAATATATCACTTTCAACATTTCACCAATAGCGTGCTCTTTAGTTGTCACAGCTTTAGTATTTTGCAAACTTTTCTGTTTACCCATGCCGCACCTCATGAACAGACATAGCCACCTGTCAAACAGTTGTCAGTTGTCAACGTTGTCATTTGTGCTTTTCAATCACCAATCAACTGCTTGACGCGATATCGGCACTCGCTTTGAAGAATACTCGCCCATAGCTATTTTTAAGTATTGAATTCGATACCTAACTTTAAGACTGTGAATATTGTATAAATGCTGTAGTAAAATATTCAAAATATTTTTAAAACTTAATGTAGCTTAATTTTGATTGGTTATTTAACAAGCTTTCGATGTTTTGGACATGTAGTAAACTGTACTACATATAGGCAGTAACTTGAATTTCAGCTTGCCGTGTCACCCTGATCACGTATTTATACATATATATGTATAGCCCTATATCTATCTAGCTTAGTTGTAGGTGATACGTACAATCAATAGATGAACAAAACTATAATACTCTGTAGCAATATGTTTCAATTAAGAGCTTGTAAAGAATCTTTTCTATTTGTGAAGGGTATTAAAGCTTCGGTGCAATAGAAGTTAACGTTTTTATCTTATTTTTCTTGAAGTACCATTAAATGACCAGCATTTGCCACACTTCTCTTTGTTTCTAGCCTTGAGTAATTAGAGTAGGGGCATGACTTTGGCACATTGTCAGAAAAGTTGCAACAATAAAAAACTTTTAGTCCTTTGGTGCAAAAAGAGTTACGGCGTGGTGTTCTGAACGCATCTTATAGTTATTGATCAACTTTCTTGCYGTTGCGTGTTCGAAAACAAAGCAAGAAGAAATAATAATAAAAACTATATACACCTGCATAGACATAGCATCGGCTATGTACATTTCGTTACAYTTACGTAAATACTGCGTGTTTATATTTATTATTAAAAATGGCGTATGCTGGGACGCCCAARCCCATAATTTTCCGCATTTTGCTCATTTAAATTTTCTCAATTTTACTCCGCACTGTTTCCGACTAATGACAGCGCAAATAAGTTTCAGTGTCACTTGTATGACTTGCGCGGGGAAAAATCAGACTTACACTCATCAACATAATGTTTGCGCTATTGAAAATGGAAAAAAAGTATTGAAAAATTTTAAAATTTCAATAAATATATTAATGCAAATAAAAACACATATTTTAAATTTTACAACAAAATATAAATATTATAAAAAATAATTTCTGAAAATGCTATACTCTGATGTATTTTTTATTTTCATTTATGAATCTGGTTGTTTGCTGTGAATTTGTATTTATAGAGCACGAGTTCGAACACATATGTACTTGTATGTACGTACATTTGTATACATTTCAACACTAAATGGCCGCCGGCGTAATTTGCACTTGTTCTAATAAAATGTTTATTTATGCCATATAAACCTCCGCTGATTGGCCATTTGTTGTTTCAAGGTGATTGTTGTTGTGTAATGTATTCGTATAGATTGTATAGTACTAGTTGTTGTTTCACTCTTTATCAAAAGCATTCACCTAGTTCTTAGAGAGTACATTTCATTCATTTCACGTGCTGTCTTAGGACTTCACGTTGCTGGTTTCGTGCCAAAAATGAATTATAACCGATCGATAGAAAATATATAATTTGCATGGATTTTATGCTGAAGTGGCTTTACGAAGCTGCTACGAAAGCGAATGTGTGTAGATGCATACTAGAAAGATACGTTATTTTACAAATAATTTGATTCGCGTTTCTGGAACGCATATCTAATAGAAGTAGTTGCATAGACATTTCCGGTTTTATGTGAGATGTCAATGAGCGATAAGTACAAAATTATCATAGTTGATTTCTCGTAGAACACATTCACTGTGTAATGATATAAATTGCTGACAAGTAAACCGTTTTTAAAGCGAACTTGGCATGAAAAGGGTGCCTCAGTGACCTGAAAGGGGCAATGATTCTGGTGTCTATATTCAGCTAAGGCAAACTCGCGCTCACCCAGCCTAAACACCACTCACAGTCAATCAAAATCGCGGGAAGGAAACGTTAATACTCCTAAATCGGTACTGAACAAGAACTTTTTGGGAGCAGTCGAGTTTCGAAAGCCCAGTTGAGATTGAGTTGATGTGGATATAGAATTTTTAAAGCAAATTGACACAACGCTTGTTTCTCATATAAAAAATTAACTATTTTTCTAGAATTTTTCATTGCTACCAACATACACTATTAACAAAGAAATTCTGAAACTTTCTTTCATTTGATGACAAGTCATTGAGCCACAATTTTTAAAATAAATAAACCTGAAATTATTTTTGATTGCTTAAGTATTGAAATGTTAAAAGGCCTGTAATTTGTGTCGCTATTCACTTTATTTCTTTTTTCTTATCTTTATTTACACTCAATTCGACCGCACATAGTAAATGACTATCTTCATTAGTCATAGTAGCTGGCTTCATATATTCATATACATATGTATATATATATGTCTAATTTGAACTGCTGCAATATCGTTTAAATAACTTACACTGTGTCAATAGAAATGTTACTAGAGTCGTTTACACACCGATAAGTTCAAACATCAGAATATTTTTCAAGACTGTCAGTATTACCTAAGGCATGCATGAAACAAATACATATGTAAATATATATGCATATAAGTATTATGTACGTAGATACATACAAAATAAAGTGAAAAAGTTGACGTGTGACAATACATACAGGACACCGTTTATTGATACCCCGACACCAGGCCGACTAAATTAATAACACAGCTGTCACTACCTCATAACAATTAAAATTAGAGAGAAGAAATCAGGGGTATTTTTTTTATCAATAAAATAAACTTTAACAAGAATTTAATGAACTTCGAATTAAGTAGGCAACTACTCTCGTGCGCGACTGATATATGGTGTACTAATTCTTCCAATTAAGTCATTATTGAAAACGAGAAGAAGCTACCGTACAACTAATGATAACACGGTTATCATATCAGAAATAATATATTAAAGTTATTTAATACCTTTAGTATTTGCAAAAAGAAAAAATATTGACTTTTCTAGTGAAATTATTTAACAGATAGGTATTGTTTGATAGTCTTTCGAATCTAAGTTCGTAATTATCGCAAGCGAAAAAACGTTTAATTATCAGATAAAGAAGTTAATTTCGCTTCACAAATGAAAAAAATTTCCAAACAAGAACCTGATTAAAATCATTCAGCTTATAGGTATAATAAGCTCTCAATTCTACTGGTCCAATATGAAAAAATTCTTCAGATATTTTAGCGGTGGCGTGGACAAAAATCCGTTCCCACCATAGCCTACARTTTTCGTAACCGCAACGGACCCGAATTTTTATTCTACTAAGGACTGTCAACTCGGTAGAATTATGCTTTAAGCTAGGTGAAGGATCTCAACGAATAAAAAATGTTTTCAATAAAAGATCTTCATTTTGATCGTTCCGTTTGTATGACAGCTCTAAGCTATAGTGATAAGATATGAGCGGTTCCAAGAAATGCGGAGCTTCTTAGGAAGAGAAAGACTCGTTCCAAAGTTGAGATTGATATCTTTGAAACTAAAGGAGGACTCTCTCTGCAATGTGACGACTCGAACAAACTCAACATATTTAACTATACAGAAATAGAAAATATGCCTTAAGGGGTTACAACTTTTTTAAAAAAATTAATATTTTATTCGAATTTTTATTGTTACAAACATACACTATTGACAAAGAAATTCTGAAATTTTCGGAAAAATTGATTTAAAAAATCGGCCATTGCGACACCATTTCCGATGACTCCTCGGAAAACAGATGCGCCCGCGTTGGCAGGATAATTCCTTACAAGTTCATCTAAAGTGAAAAAATATGTGTTTTAGTTAAAACTTTAACTTAGAACTTGGACGAAGGAAAAAAAATCGAAAATTGGATTTTAGGCTGACATTTTTACAAAAAATGAAAATTTCAGTAAAAATTTCGCGATTTTTCAAATAGTTTTAAGCGAAAGAATAAATCCCTCGTCCAAGTCTTTAAGAATTGTATCTCAAAGACTTGTGTAAAGATCGTTTGAGTAGTTTTTGAGAAATCTTACCAAATGTTCTCAAAAGTGTATCTCCGAAACTATTACTCGGATCAAGCCGTTTCTTACTTGTCGTTATTATATAGTAATGTAATTTCATTTCTTTTGGATAATTTTTGAAATAAATTATATGTTATCAATAATTGTTATGGTATCCTTTAATTTTTCGAAAGAAATTGTGTAAATTAATTGCAATTTTTTAACCTAAAATTTATTAAAAGTCATCATCATTTTCTTTTTATTCTGTTACAGGTAAGCAGTCTTTGATGATTTTTTAATTCCGGCTTAAAAAAAGGTAATCTATAATTTTATAAGCCAAAATAACTGTAACAAACCTTCATTTTACATACATACATTTTATTCAAGCTTTGTAAAGCTTTTCTAGCAAACAGAAGCCATTGCGGACGCATTGACTCCAAAAGGCTCTGTAAAAATCGACAATAAATGGCGAAAGATGAGAATTGAAAGTACATAAATCTATGCATATTAGGGTGGGACCAAAAAGTCCTAATATTTTTATTCGTTGGGTACACTGAAAACCAAGTTCTTAGACACCTTATGAGATCTTAATTGTAACGGGAAGTTCCTCCGCCTCACAGAATTTACATTTTTTATTATTATCAGATAATAAAAGTTCATATTTCAAAATATCTCATTTTAAAGATTTTGTATGAAAACATTTAATTTCGTAGAAATGCCTCAGAACCAAGTTTTCAGGGTACTAACCATAAAATACTCTTTTTTTCTTTACCCACGCGAATGTTCACCGTTTTAATGAAACATTTTGCTGCAGACTCATAAGCATCTTTTCGAATGGAATTAAAACGTAGTGCAAGACAAATGAAATGGTAAGCAAGCGTTCAAAATGAATGTAGCGATCAAAAGGAATGAGGAAAAATGAAATGTCAGTACAGCAAATGCCCTTAGTTGGCACCTCAATGTGGCAATGAAAATGTGACAGGGGTTTGATGGGTTGTTAGCAGTTATTATACACATACATATACATAAGTATATATACAAGGATATGTTTTCATAAACATATGTACATATGTCGCATTGATAGTATATTTTGCCTGCCATTTAAGAAAGCGGCAATGCATTGACGCAGACCGCAGCTGATGCAGCAAGCAAGAAATGGCAAGGCAATTGACATGGCAATTGAAATGATTGCAAATTCTAGAAAAACTACAAGCATAGCTACAAATGGATATACATATGTATGTGTGTGTAAAACAAACAGCTTAGATTGGTTAGGAAGTAGCTTGTTGCATGCTACGTGCAACTGTAAATGGCATTATGCCGCAAATGTTGCGTACATGCGATGCGTAGCAAAGAAAACTATTTAGTTGATCAAACTATTTGCAGTTGTACATGGAATTTTAACGTGCCACAATTTGAGCGTCATGTGTTTCATGACGCTGCGGTGAAGTTACGTAAGGCAGTTGCATTATTCAACGATTTTATGTTTTGTTGCAGATACCTTTTTTAGAAGCTTAGCCGCACTTCTTCTCTTGATTTTGGCGTGCAACTGCATTTTTTGTTGGAAAAAGAAGCTTCCGATGCCGATTGGATTCGTGGTAGAAATCTCTACGTTAAGCTTAAAATCTCACCTTTCCAACACTATATCGTATGGTAAGACACAACGTGATTGGTAGCACTGGAGATATACGAATGCAACGACATCTATTGGYATAATACGAAAATACTTTTTCAACTACCCCATATATAACCTTCCCACGAAGGACGCTCTATAAGAAATAACTCCTTTTCAAGCACCGCTGGAAAACTCTTCAGCAATACTTTTGTAACATAGCCTAACCTCTAAAGGTTTCTCATCAGAACTAATAATATTCTGACACTTTTTTGGCCTGAATTATTGAATCAGAATATCTAGTTTTACTGCGTTAAACGACCGCAAATGAAGTCTTGCTTTGAAAAATAAGCAATATATATCTTCGTATATCGTTTTATCTACTTGAGTATATAACTACTGATATTTATATCCTGCTAATGAGAGAGCACAGCTTGAAGCAACTCAAATAGAATGTCAATTTTCATATAAATATTTATACATTTCATATTGATTTGCTGAACGTTAGTAACGGAAATTTGAGGCTGCAGGCTGGTAAACTGCACACATACATTCACACATTCATCTAGTTTCGTTTCACATAACTCAAACATCCGTTGACAATATTTATGCCAAATGCAGCAGATTCACTGTTGGCATATACTTCTTTATACATATGTGCTAGTGCATTCATATTTGAATTTTTACCCTGCAGGGAAAACCAAAAAATGTATAGATTTGTACTGGTAAAACTTCCTTGAATTAGAACTAGTTCAACGCATTCCAGCTTACTCTTTTATTCGTAACATAGTTTAGGTTAAGATTCCGTTGTCTCATTAAATAAATTTGCATGTGAACACTGCAACGATTTAATACGAGACAGTAACTTTCTTAAAGTGACTAGCGATTATACCATTCTCCTATTTTCAGTTGATTYTTGCAATTTAATTGGTTTATGTAATCGTTTATATTATGAATTCTACATATGTAGCGTGTCCTAGACTACTGTAATGGTTGAGTTTTTGATATTATTTGAACCATCGGTCTGGTATTGGTTATGGTTAGGTTAGGTGAGGCTAGGTAAGGTTTGCTTAGGTTAGGTTAGGTTTGGTTAAGAGGTCGATCTTAARAGGGATCTCACTTGGACAGCTTTGAACGACGGTCCATTGTGATGGCTAAAAACACCTGCTGTATATAGGGGATCATAAGTTCCTTATAGTTCGACAAATCACTTTGAGCCTATCACAAGTTTGATCGGGCGGCTGATGCCTGCTCCGCCTTTTGACCTTATTGACTAAAATTGATTATTGCGGATATTAGACCGTTTTCCTGCAAGGTGCATACATTTGTAGATCAAATATGTTGTGCACATTTTAAAGCTTATAAWGTCTATGCATGTATTAGTAGCTTTTTCGCTTTGTCACTCTTGGTAACATTTCAGTTTTTACTTCTTGCACCATACGTAATATTGTATTGCGTAACTCTATTTGTTAGTATATCTGTGGGTTAATATTTCAAATGCTTCGCYCAGAGAAAGAGAGAGAAATGGGGGGTGTTAGTAATATCATGGTCAGCTATTGCGATTTCATCTTCTCGACTTTGTGGTGGGTATCTAGGAATTTGCACTGGTTTATGGCACTGAAAGCTTACTTTCCGTCTATTATAATACGCTGGAGTTGATTTGAAGGCTCTTCACTTCCCGATCATGCAATAAAAAGAACACTAATGTTGGATACTCCGAAAAAATATCGTTGTAGATCCACCATGAAAACTTGAAATCCTCAAATTAAACCATTTGATTATTATATATTACCAGAATGGTGATGCCAACGTTTTTAATTACTCAGGGCTGACCAGCGCTATATCTTCTATTGAGAAGTCGTGTTTTCCAGTTGCAGTACAGGAAACATTGGTCTTTAACATATTGGCATTAGACTCAACTAAATTTTTCACATCTCCCGAAGCTTAGTGCCATTTGATGCACCGCACCGCACCGCAATATCAAAATATTAATTTCCAGCACGTCTCCAGTTACATACATGTATTTTTATTTGTATAAACTGCCGCATGCGTGTGGTGCAGAACTTGCAGCGTGCACTAGATATTYTCAATAAATTACAGTTGCTCCCTTTCGCATTTGAACATTTATCCGTTTGACACATGCTGGTGCGGTGAGCGCAACTTTTGCGGTGCATGTATTGTACGAGTAAACAGAGTATTTTCTGAAATTTTTACTCRATACGCTGTARCTGCATACATACATACATATAGCACATGTAAATGTGGATCGAAATATATATATGTTTTTTTAATTGTGTATGTACCCCATCGAAACACTTACTTACGCATATACTTATGATAACCGCAGCATTTTTGTGTTAATACACACACATTTAAAATAAAATCGGTTAATGTAAAACTTTCGCAAGTTTCTTGGTTATTATTATTACTATTTCTCTGCGAGAAATTTACTACATATTTGCTTTACAAATATTGAAGATCACTCCTTAGGGTTTTGCCAAATCGCTGAGCTATTCTTACACGGTATGTGTTTTGGTATCATTCCATTGTGTTTCCCATTATTCGTCATCATTAGAATTCTTGACAACGAGTACTTCATCTCGAATGCTTATGAATATATCCAYATTTCTTGAGCAAATCTGGGTTTTCGATGATTCCATCTGGGGAATTGAAGGAATATCCACKAAACTGAATATTRGGTAGTCGAAAAAGTCTTTTCGTATTATGTCAATAGATGTCGTTGCAGTCGTATATCTCTCTTGAATAGGCCCCCAAATTATGTATAGAGGTTATAAGACCTTTATTACGAAGTTTTTGTAATATTCATTCCGTCTTAAGTTAAAGAAATACTGAAAGCTTAGGAAGGTTTAGGAAGCTTACAGCTGAATATACACTTTTCGTTAGCAGGTTTGCCACCTGTTTTAAATGTTTTGTTTTTTTTTTACAAAATTTATAAGGCAAACCAAAACTCGTCTTTTGACCCTCAGTACATTTATTAATTTAAATTTGCTCGAAGACAAATAATTCTTTCCAACCTCCGCAATTTATTATAGCCAGCCAAGTGCCTGTAAATTTCGTTATCTTTAAAGATGCTTCGCAGTCACGAAAAGTTCTTCAAAAATAAACTTTCAGCTTTTTACGCGCTTAATGAAGCGTCCAAAATGCTATTTCCCTTTGCGGCCACCAATTTTGCACTTTTAAGTGGCATCCCGAGAGCTAAATATACTCTTGCTCTGCTGTGCGTACATATGTACATGTGTATGGATGAATTTGTGAGTGTGTGTGGGTGTGGGTGTATTTCGTCCTTAGTTTTGCTCATTGCGCGGTTTACACGCTCTTTCGCCCCACATTTYTTTGCAAACATGGAGAGGTGCAACAAATTCATATAAATCACGAAGTAGCGAATAAATAATTGCAGCAGCGGTGCCAAGAATAACAACAAAAACAACTGAAATTTATTTACATATTTTTGCGACGCTTTTAATCGCGCTGATGAGGGGCCGTAAGGGGCGCGCGTACTCATTGGTCAGAATAAAGTTGCTTATGCAAATTTTTGTTGTTGTTGTTGTAATTGCTTGGTGTAACCGCCAAAGAATTTCGCCTGTCTCTTATACACATCTAGATGTGTATAAGAGACAGAATATGCACTTCTGCGTAGGAATGTGCGCCTGTGTGCGTGCTTCAATATTAAAGAAATGGAATTTATTGGCAAAAATGCAATTAGTTCCGTTCTAGTTGAGCACATTCAAACACACACCTACAAACATCAGGGGCAGCGTTTACCTCTTCACTCACATATTCACTTTTACGCAAATAAAAATTGAACGCTTGAAATGCATCGCTTTGATTACCACAAGAATTATTGGAAATTTATGCAAATCGCTYCAATCGATTGCGAACATTTCCGCTTCCTCTTCGCTTTGCTTCTTTGCCGTCGCTTCCTCTGCCTCTTGCATTGCGTTGAGTGTGGGGGTGTATGTTTTTTGGTTTTTTTTTCTATTTTTTTGCTATTTTTGGGTTTGGTTGGGTTCCTTTTATTGCTTTCGTATTATTAATTTTCGGTTTTGCCAAAATTTCKTTCACCGCATTTATTGGCGAGTCTTTAATGGTGCGCCAACACACAGCTTGATGGCAATAATTCATTGCGATTTTCAACATGACGTTTTCGCCGTGTCACCAACAGCGCCAATGTCTATTTGCCTGTGTTAATGTGCTTATGTATGTATACCAACTCAAAACATATATACTTAGTAGGACATATTGGCGTATTTTTGGCTTGGAATGAACTTTATGTGACAGAAAAGTTTTCACTGATTCTCATGCCACGTTCTGTTGCATGATCTATACTGCGTAAATATTGAAAAGCAATAAATGTGGTTGACAAATTTGGTTTATGACTTGCCTGATTTATGGTGAAAGCCTATCAAAACCAATAAAATACAAATATTTAGGCTATTTGGGTGCAATGCATACACATGTATATTTCTAATAAATTCGTGTATAATTTTATGTRTGTAAAGAATTATTCATGTTCCATGTGAAATTTCCTTTTCCGCATTTCCAGAGTTGTACTATCCTGTTTGCTTTCCTTTATGCCACTTGTTTGATCGATTCGCCACTTTTTAAGGTTCAGTGATTCGAAGACAGTAGTTTTGTGTTATTTTGAATTTGTGTGTATTTTTAAAAATTTTAATTCGCGTTACTTAGATACTGAAGCAGTCCCCGACTTGATTATCCTTTAAGCTAATATATAAACAAAAACCCCTTAAGAAGGAATACTCGTATATATTAATAGTGATGTTCGAAGCCCAAAGAGTGCTATCTACTAAACTATAAACC
>NW_017537134.1:1354663-1373886 GCF_001853355.1 Bactrocera latifrons
GGCTATAGTCGCGTAAGCGGTGTCTAGGCCAATTAAGAAGAAGAATTAGATTGGAATTATTGATTGAAAAGTTTCAAAACCRTTTTAGTTGTTGTCAAAATTTACTAAATGTACTTAAACGTAGGCAACGTTTTATACTGCCTAACTACTTAAGTAAAATGAACTTGTCGCCTAYATTTAGAGACATACACTATCTGAAGCTGAGTCCCTTTTGCAAGGAAAAGACTAAAGGTGCTTTCAGCAGGAACAGCAGACTATACACACGCCTACCTTATATTATTGCCTACAGTTAAGTTGATGGATCAGTAGCATGTGAAGAGAACGATGGAGATTTAGCGATAGATGACATTTGTTTTACAAAAATAGAATGTATTTTAACTGATTTTGTCTGACAACTCTACACAATAAYTAAATAAATCATATAAAGGTACTTAAGTACAAAGATCGTTGCATGAGCAAGTAAATCCGTTCGACGAATATCTTGCAATCCTTCTTCCCACGAGCTCCGTAGAAATTTTTTGGTTAATAAGCAGGATGCAATAAKTTTGACCAATCCTTTTTCATTGTATGTGTGATGAGGTATCCGATTCAGAGCCAGACAGAAAAAAGTTGTGTATCTAAAAAATAATTTGGCTGTTATTTACCTTGTCAAATTGGTCCTGAATTAATGGTAATGCCTGAAGGCAATCCAACTCGGTTTCAAATTTCCAGTCTGATTTYAATTTAGAATAATTGTATGAAAATGAACTATTGACAAAATTTACAGAAGAATATACAAAATGTAGAAAAAAATCTAGTTACAACAAGTAAGGAAGGAAGGTTAAGTTCGGATGTACCCAAACAATTCATACCCTTGCAAACTTGCGAGAATCAAAGAAGGGGAAATGGCTTCAAGTGTAGGTGCAAGTTATCCCACGATTTTTCCATATTGGACACAAGATTTTTTATATTTTTAAATTTTATTAAAATCACTCACGTATTTGCCGACATTTTGCGGTATAGTTGACCTTATATGTATATGGAAGTTCGAAAAACTTTTTATTATATCTCACAGATTGCCCGTTTGATTTTCGATAAAAAGTTCGCRACTGGAACTTTGATACACGTATTCGGTATCTGAGGACATGAATAGTTTAGGCMCGATTTGGAGAAGTGTTACGAAGTGTTACTCATTAAGTAGCCTACACATTGGGGCATGATTCTGGAAAGTGAAAGAATCAAATGGAAATTAAAATTGGGTTATATGAGAAGTAGGCGTGGCTGTTGTCCGATTTAGTTTCTTTTCGCACTTGAATATGGGAATTTCAAGGTAACWGTTTATACGACATTTGTTCGATAACAGTCGAGTAGGTCCTGAGATAACAAAWCTATTATACTCTGTTTCAACATATTGCAAGAATTGCATGTTTGTATGTTTATGTAATCTATGTAAAGTACTGCTGCGTAACTCCTGTCGCCGAAATTACTAAAAGCACGATTTCAAGTAAAATATCATAATAGAATAATATCAATTTTTACGAGTTTGAGTTAACATTTTTATTTTGCGCCAAACCTATTTTCGTAATATTGGTTGTATATACTTCCATATTTATTTACATGTATAAGTTTATATATATGTATATATGTATATTCCCCTTTTTATGACGTTCAACAAAAGAGTTTGATTAAATTTTATGCAAATTGTTAATTAAAGTAAACAAAATCGTGAACATGTGGCATGCCACACATCAGCTAAACAATCAAGCGGCGCACCAATGCAACCAACGGTGTAAAGCAGTCAACGTACAAAGACATACGAGCAATAACTGCATTTAGTTGGCCAGTTGCACCATTAGGTATGCACACATCATGGCATTCGCGCTGTTGCAATATCAAATTCATGCCTACATAATACATAAACATATATATATACATGTATGTATTTAGAAAAGCAATTTTTGGTTATTGGCAGCGTTTTATTAAATGTGCTTTTCGTGGAGTTTTTGCTGGCATAATGGGAGTATTAAAACAGGATTAAACTTTGCAGGGATTTATTAAAATGTAAATAAACACATCCACGCTTTGTTTATGTATATGTTTGGATGTGTAACTAAAGAGCATAAGTCACACGGAATAAATATGMCAGCACATTAACACTGTATATTATAGTAATCTCAAAAAAAAATATATATAAAGTATATCCCTTCACTTTTCGCGCACTTGCCACACTTCATCTCCCATCTGCAACCACACAGCTTATTTCACGTCAATACAAACTTTGTTGCATTGGTAGTTTGTTAAATATCAATTATGAACTTCCTCTTTCACAAACTTCGCGGCAGCTTTGCAACAGTTAAGTTTGGAATTCTGCGAAATTGGATAAAATTAAGCGGAGCGGCGCGTAATATTTCAGGTGCTCAATATCAAATTTAACATATTTGGCAGCTCAAGCGGGATGTGCCTCGTCTGTGGATCGTTAGATGATGGCTGGGTGATGCTTCAGTTGGACGGACAATTTTGTCGCAGAAATGCTGCCTAAAGGTGACCAAATTCACTAAACTGTGAACGCTGGCAGACATCAAGTTTCCGATTTCGTTTAAATCCGTCTGAGATTGTGTGGCACAATGGGAAGTTGCCGAAGTATTTGGAAAGAGATTGATCTAAAACTATTTAGATTTAGACAAAAAGTTAGATCTGGTTAAATATGGACTTTCAGCTTGAATTTTTTATATACTCACCATACACGGCAGGAGGCATCGATTTAGAGTTTGCTGCATGCATACATATAACTAACSTATATATTACTTAGTCAAAGTAGAAAAATTACATGTTTTTTATGAATATTCACCACTGCCTTAAGATACCAAATATGATCTATAAATGAGCTCATTTCGGTCTATATCTCAAAAAGCTTTAATTCTTATTATTTTCTCTGTATCCTACACAAAATTCAAACAAACTGATTTCATTATCTTCAATATTGGCTTCTAATCAGCTGATTTTTGAATACTCACCACACCCATCGGTTCAGAAAATTTGTTAATATTCTACTTATGTCTCAGAACGACTGCTTTAATATATATATTATTATATTATATTACATTACATTTATTATTAATATATATATAAAATAGTTAGAGGCAACTTCGTTTTCAAAATTCGCCACAGTAAACTGTAGAGTAGAATCTGCTTGACTTATACTCAGCAAAGTAGGCGTATACGTTGATTTTAAATTATATAACTAACGCTTTAGATAAAAATAAGTATTTCTATACTCACCACTGAAGGGGGATAAACAAATTTCTGTCTACTCACCACATGTTTCAGATAATCAAATTTTCACCTAAGGTAAATTTTTCAATACTAATTCACCTACGATTCGGTAGATTCTCCAACACTTTCGATAGAAATATTTCTGTACTCACCACTGAAGCAGGATGAACAAATTTAGCACATATTTTACAGTTTATAATTTTCATCTAAGCTAAATTTTTTAATAGCAGTTCATCTGCGTATTATG
Source organism: Bactrocera latifrons (assembly GCF_001853355.1). Taxonomy (NCBI): domain Eukaryota; kingdom Metazoa; phylum Arthropoda; class Insecta; order Diptera; family Tephritidae; genus Bactrocera; species Bactrocera latifrons. The sequence continues at coordinate 1,358,163 of NW_017537134.1, forward strand.
TAGATTCGGCAGATTCTCTTTTTGTCGACTTTTTGTGGCAGATGCCGATAATTTATCGAAGAATCTTTGTCAGCTCTAGAAAATTGAAGGTGTTTTTCTGCCACATTATCGACCGAACTGCGTACTTTTCAATTTCACTTTCTTTGCGCAACAACAATGTGTCAAATGGGATGAAAACAACAACACCAACACTGCGGAATTAAGCCAATTTACAATGGTGTGTGGCAACTTACCATAAGYACTCATGCATGTGTGTGTGCATGTATGTAAGCAWGCGAGTATGTATGCACCGCCAACGCACTCGAGTCACTTGCAACTTGGCAACAACTAACGCCCCTGCYGGCTATGCTAGCGTACATAAGTACGGGCTCCGCGCATGTGGGCGAGYCTGGCAGTGTTTGTRSGACCGCAGCTTGGACCACAGTTGGTGGTATAATTGCGAAATTTTCACTTTCGCATGCTGACTTAATTGCTAATTGATGAACGATGTACACGCGCACATGCAACACAGTGGCAACACGGCCAAAGAGGCAGGATTCACGCACTGTACACATACATACATATATGTACTTACATACGTACATACATATGTGGGCCTAACAGCTAACAATTGCCATTTTTGTTATCCTCGTGGAAGTGCAGGCGTACCTTTGACTGTGTAYGTGGCATTTGCATGGTGTGGTGGCGCTTTTGTGGCAGCAGTTGGGTGTGCTTGGATGCCACACCACCATMAAATGACGTTGACGCCTAAGTGMACTTGTTGGTAATTTAAGTAGCTGCAATTGCTGCCAATAAATAGCCTCCAGTTAATAGCGTAGCTCACCAAATTGTTTGGRSCATGCAACATGCGGCAGACAATTGTGGACGAATTGGCTAAATGTTAGCGATGTATAGTATTAAATGACTTCTTGCGMTATTTGTTTCACATTCACATWGCCTTRTTSTTSTTGTTGTTGTTGTCTATGTTGCTGCTGCTTTCGGCTTAATGCTCACTGCAGAGGCAAACTRGCGATTTTTCTATCGAAGCAGCTGCAGTGCAGTGGCCGCCGTGAAACCGGTCTGCCCGATGCAGTATACGGTCCGCATAGTTTCGACTTATACGCTGACAGGATTTACTTGTCTTGCGCAAATGACAATTTTTCGCTTTTTTCTCTGTTGCACTAACGAAAACACGCCGATCGCCTACATTGCGCGCAATTCATTTTTATTAAAAGTGTGTGTGTTTTGCATGCATTTCTTTAATTTTTTCCATATTTTTTTGCAACACAAATTTTTTGTTTGTGTTGTTTGCCTGTCGATTTCCGATTAGCTGGCTGTGTGCAAATACGCTTAGAAAGTGAAAAATGCAACTTGGAACTGGTTTGGTTTTGCCATTTGCTTGGCCAGCCAGCTGGGCCGCCGGGTGGTGGCAGTGCGTTGGCGCCGCAACATGTTGCAGCTGGTAGCGCGTGGTCATCGGGATGTGGGTTGGTGTACGTTTTGTAGGCGTGTGTGCAGAATTTWTATGAGTGAATTAAAATCAATCTGCTTTACTAGAAGTATAGTCACGAGTGTAAGCTGTGCGCTTTAAATAAATTTATTGTTAATTAAGTAGTTTCGTAGCAGTTTATAAAATYCAGCATTTAAAGTCCTTGCTGTACAACCTACGAATTATGTATTATGTGSCAATTGGAATGAACCCATTCAATTGCAATGAGTCGACAAAAGTCATTCGGGCAGCAAACTGGGAAATATTTATTTCAAMGTCTTCGACCTAATACTACTACGACAGTCGGACACATAATACCGTAACCATTCGACCTTTTTACTGTTAAGGATCTCCATTCTGAAATATGGGTTGAAGACGATAACACTGTTCTCACGACTGTYAGCAGTTATTCGATTCTTCACACAATATTTGTAACCCCTAAAAGGAAACGTTGGAGGTCTTATAAAGTATATGTATATACCATGGCTGGGAAACGATCAGTATAGTGATGATCGTCTGTATATATGCGAGCTAGTCCTCACGTACTTTCCTCCTCAAGAAGCCGCCCATTTGTCGGCACGCCCAAAATCGGACTACAACTTACTAGGCGCGCAAATGACCAAAAGCTTTCGGTAAAAATCTTCAGTTGTTTGTATTCGAAATAAATTACTATAATTCAAGTATTTTTGTAATTAAATTTTAGCATTTATTTGGCTACTTCCATTAGCAAACATTTCTTCTAACATGAACACAAACCTATATATGCAKGTTCATATGGGCAAATACTGGCCGAATTTACCATTTCTGTGGTTGTTTATTGCCGGAAATTACTGACGAGACAGTAAATTACACAAAGGCATTCATACATATACACAACCGAGGATATGTGTTGATCAATTGCAATTACACTGACTTATATAGCATCGCCCTCGAGAGGTTTGTCGCTTAGAAATGAAAATCAAGTGAAATAATTTATGCAAAAGTGATGCCATTAGCAGCTGAAAGCAAATTGTATTACAAATATTTGCATTTATTTCGATACTGATGACATCCGCTCTAYCAAGTAGAATAAATTAAACTTCATTAAATTTGTATATACATACCTATATGGYCAGTATGTATATATAAAACATATGCTGCAAATATATCATTTATGTATACTTATAGTTTGTAGTATTCTGTAGTATTTCCATTTCTGGAACTTCATGCAGTTAAGTTGTTTTCAGAGCTAAGAAAAATGATTCAATTCACAAGATTATAAATAAAACCCTTGAGTCATGTATGTATCGCGCGCGGTGTCCAATATTCGGTCAACACAATCGCCCAGCAGAGTCGGTAATTCGAGCAACCATGGATCGCTTTCCCACCGTTTATTCTACTGGACAATACGCATCCCCAGATGATGCTATAGAGCGGAGTAACGAAGAAGACCAGAGTGAGTGTAACCGTCATGGCATGCAGCGATTGAACTTTATGGAAGATTTTGCGGAAGGAKCTTGGCTTCGGGCCTACAAAATTCAACTCGGGCAAGCGTTGGTGCCGAATGATCATTAAGAGCAGCGAAAGTTCAGTGAACTGACCCAAAATGAAAGGGCTCGACACCGATTTTTTCCAAAAACAAAAAACTTTTTTACAACCATGAAGCTCGCTGTTGGCTGAACAGGCACGTTAATAAACAAAATTATCGGATTTTGAGTGATGATAATYCACAAGCCAWTATTACATCGTTGTCACATCCTCAAAAAGTCACTGTTTGTTGTGCTCTAYRRKMATTTTCAAAAATGARGTTGGCAATAATATTGCAGGAGATAGTGTGCCTGAATTTGGTGTATGTTGATGAACTTTTATTCAATTTATTGAAGGATACTTGTGGTGAGCTAATTATCTCGTGCCRTGGGTAAGTGGCAGGACCACCAAAATTGAGCCCCTCGTTGACGGCCACGGCTGGCTAGTCACTTTCCTTAAATCAATTTTAAAACATAATAGCAAACCCTTACCATTATAAAAAGGCTGATTTCTTGGCCATAACTTGAAATTTTATGAATTTTCCTTTCCTCTATTAAACCACATGTCTACAAAATACACCCTGATGAGGGTGAGGGAAGGACTCTAACCAGTCAACAACTATAATCACTCACCTTACAGAATTTTTTAAATGAACAGAAAAGTTTTAAAGAGTTTAATAATTTGTCAAATCTATTTCCCGGGAAACCTCTCGTTGTAATCCTCTAATATTTCATATGTATACAAACATACAAGTACGAGTATATGTATATTAAAACCACTGAAGCACTTTTTAAATGTATTTTAAGTGTATTCGAACATGGTCATCTATTGCATTGATTTTTGAAGGCTTGTTGTATGTGCACATATACTTATGAGTACATACATATATGTACTACATACATATCTATATACACACACTCAGTCGCATAAAAGCGAGTGAAATAACACTCTTGAAGATTAAAACCCAGCGAAAGTGATTTAATAGCAAATTTCAAGTGTATTTACCCAAAAATATGTTGAAAGTGGACGCAAGTACGAAAATAGCCAGCACTTAATATATACAAGCATCTTTTCATAAGTATGTAATCGGCTGGTTAACCACGAGTTGAGCACTTTGAGCGGTTTTTGATTTATTTTCCTTTGGTCATTGCCACTAATGGCAAATAATGTAACCATAAATGGCTTTCAGTTGATTTGGCAGCATGTTACATGCTGGAAAAATTACAACAAATACCATAATACGGCTGAAGTTGAAGCGCTTTGAAATTTAACAGCTAGCCGGAATGTTTTGTGACAAACAGAAGAAAAGGTTTATCAAATCCTGCACATATGCAAAAGCTGGTAATTAATTTACCGTAGCGAAATAGAGTTGAAGCGTCATAAAAGAGCTAAATTGAAATGCAAATAGATAAACAGAGAATAAAAAATAAGTAAATCCTTTAAAMCAAATCCTTTAAAACAAAAATTATATATATTTGACATAAAAGGTTTCGAGTATAAGAATATTTAATGGCACCCAAGCTTGCCTAGCGCGACAGTAAAAATTCCGAGAAGTTTTCACTAGTCGTTTTAGTGGCAAAATAATTTATGGTTTAATTGAAATCGCAGCGTTGTTTATTGCTTTATTTTAATTATACATGATTTTGAATATTCTAAAATATAGTTTCGGTAGAGCCGAGGCCAAGTCGAGTAGTCTTTTTAGGCAAATTAAATTAATATTATTCCTAGAGCTTAAAACAGTTTAGTGAAAGTAGTGTATAATAACACTGATTTTAAAGATATAAAATACTGGGAATGGTAAATAAGAATAAAAGATAAAAAAAATTATTTTTTGGAAAATTTTCAAAAATGCATGTATTTAATGAAAGTATCTGGTAATTGAATTTCGCTCAATAAGTATGYGCTATTTTTGTATTTGAGAGGCATTGTGCGATTCATTTTAATCCACTTTAATATACTTTTTATTCTGTCTCTTTTCTTGGTCCTGAAAGTTGCTGCCGAGCAGAGGATTAATTTCTTAAGGAAACTGTTTTATATAGAGTACATATACGGATATTGATCTTCCCAATTGAATATAACTCATTAAATTTACATATATATGCMTACATATGTAGTATAGACCTCGGCATGTAAGGTATATTTATGCCCACTTTTGGGTAGTAACGTTGTGATTTTTGTTATAAAAGACCGTGCAAAATTTAATAACACTAGAGCGCAGATAAGGCAAAAATATTCGAAACAAAATAGCAAAAGTGCTAAAACCGGTTATTCGCTCTTACAGAAATAAAAAGCAAAAGGCAGCATTTTTCTGAGGCAAGCAGGCTTAGAAACCACAACAGTAAAAGGTGCTAAACGTGGTGTTACAACCAGCGGAGTAACAGAGACCGGCAGCAGCCTAGAAAACCCAATAACAACAACACGCTTACGCATAAAGCAAGATCACGCGAAAACCGGCAATTGTAAYAAAWTCGAGAGAAAAAACAAAAAASAAAAARAAACTTACACTTGCAACWCCGCTATGATTGTGTGCGACATCACAGAAATGGCGAAACAGCGACTTTCCCATACATAAAATAAAATATGCACGAAAATTGTAGTTACTCCAACTACAGCATCRCAGCAMCGCGGTCTAAATGCGAATTGCAGTTGCGAAAATTGATGACAACACATAAAGATAGATGGATAACGACGCAGCAACGCGCATACCAAGCGGCACCTAGCCGCACACCAACATACACACATATGCAGATGCGAATGGGAACCCTAAAAACTAGCGAATTGCGCGACGCCGTGAATGCGACAGTGAAATGTAAATGCGAATAAACCTGGCAGTAGTTGCAGTGATAGACACATAAAATTGCATTGTCGCTTGCAGTGACGCGAAATTGGCATATAAATTGCAGCAAAATAATATAAAAAGGCGTGGAAATGAAATTTATGCTTGCTTATGTTTCCGGCTGTACAGTTGAATGTGAACAAAAATGCTGGCGAATTTTATGTTGCTAACTGAAGAGATATAGAAAGAGAGAGAGAGAGCGACTTAAAGCGTGAGTTAGAGGTCTTGGCTTCGATTTTTTCACAATCTAAAATAAAAGGTTTTAGTTTTCGGTAGAATATAGTTTTCATTACAACTTGGAATATTCATTACAGGGAGCTGCAATATGTCGTTCTATGTTCGGGCCAGCCTATTGCACTTACGCTAGTTGTTTGTTCGATTCAGTCATCAAAGTGTGAAAATGGTGTCCACAAAAGCGATAACGGAAAAATATAATTACGAAAATTGTCTTTAAGCGCTGCAGTAATGGGCCAGTTTTCGAAGCTGTTATCCAAAGAGTTGGTACCTGGTGTATCCCTTTAAGATCCCTCCAATATGTACTTGCAGAACTTGCTGGTGCCCCTGGCCCCTGTTGCATCTCTATAAGATCCCTCTAATATGCACTTGCATAACTTGCTATTTATTAATGTTTTTTTTTCGAAAGGTTTTAGTGGACATATACATTTTTTTCGTGTTTGCTTACTCSAAGGAATTGAATATTAAGTGATATACGCATTTTTTGCGATAACAATATTCAAGAAAAAATGAATAAAAGTATAAAAAAACATTCGCATACAATTATTCCCAAAAGCTTAGGTTATCCGTGCGCAAAAAATACGTGCAATCATTTGTAAATAGCAAGTCTTATTTCCAGTTGCAAGTGATACCGGTAAACTCAGCTTGCTTTGCATCCTCAGCTGCGTTAATTTTTTTGTGCGAACGTCCCACTATTCGTGCTCGCATAATGCATCTGCGACATGCGATTATACGCGCGAGCACGGAGAGTATTTCACTTCAGCGCTATTTACCTTCAACTCACTTAAGTTCTGCGAAGCTTGCATATGCGACAGTGCATGATGTAAAGTAAGCAGAACAGCAGAACAACGTTACCAGCTGAATGTAATTATGTTTATTTTGTTTTGTAGCTGAATGTTCTCGATGGGCCACTCCCCGATTGCATTCAAACTGAATCCGCTGATGCTGGGATGAAATTTGAACTAGCTGGATGAGCGCTTTGTTTTAAGTGAGGTTTAAGTTTGAAGGAAGGATTTCAATTTGGAAGTATTTTATTTTCCCCAGATATTTTTAATATAAAATAAATGTATCAGGTTAAATCACGACAGATCAGTTTGAGTTTTTAAATAMATTTTTATTTGAAGGAAAAGGTTCTAAAAGTCTGATTTTTTTTTATGTTCAGCTTTACATAGGCCAATTTTTTTAATTATGGATAAGTTGTTGTCGAGTATTTGGGCGGTAAATATCTTTAATAAAACATAACCAGCGAGCATTGCGAATTCTAAATTCAAATTTCGAAGTTAACCTTTGAAACGAGCTGTAATCCCGTAAACATTCGATAAAAGACTGGAGATCCAGATTAACCTCTTAAGGGGCTCATACCGTATGACGTTTTCAAAAAATCGATTATTTTTGGACAAATAAAATCTGCAGTATTCAAAGAAAGCGGATGACCCCTTAACTATATACTATACAAGACGTTGCCCTCAGATCTCCAGTTCTTCAATCCTTCAATGCTGCTGATTGCTTGATAAGTTAGGCCGCGAAAGAACTTCTGCTTTAAAAAAATTGTGTGAATATTATATTACAAAGATTACACTTTGATGGATAGCTGACGATTCTAACATTTTATTGCTGCTTTCTCATAAGTGAAGTGTTACAGTATAGTGTGACGACTCTTTGGAAATCTGTTGCATCGGTATGAAAACCTTTTAAAGCCAGATATATCACACTCGTAGCCCTAATGATGTTTGCTGTTGAGRGCCGATAACTCAAATATTTTCTCCACGCTTTGAAACCAGAACAGGCAAATACTATCTAGAATTCTCTATGGAAGCTCTAAACTCTCAGATCTTTGAGCCTGATTGTAAGCAAGAGAGAGAGAGAGAGAGAGAGAGAGTAATTTTTTGACGCTTTGCTACTAGTTTCTAACTAGTCGCTTGCGTACTAGTTCGAATAATTCTCTAAATTCATCAGCGATGTTTACAGAAGTACACACATAGTTACCACATGTAGTGATATGTAGCACCTACAACCTACAACGTGTAGCGTATAGTCGACGAACCATTCATTGCTCGGTGCAAATAAAAAATATTCAAAATTATTCGCACAGCAGGAGAGTACAACAACATCTATGAATATGTTACAGCTTTTCCATTTTATCTGTTACTGTTACTGGTGTAGCTACTGCCACATATCTGTGGACATACTTACATATATGAATATACATATATCAAACTGTTTGGTTGTTGTTGCAGTTGATGTGGCTAAACAAAGTTGCTGCATGAGCATATTGATGTTGTTGCTGCTGTGGTTGGTTGCTGCCGTTATTATTCACACTTCACTGCAACGTGTCGGATATTGTCAGTAAATTCGCAAGACACTTGAAAAAAAGAAGGCGCGAAAAAAGAAACAACAACAAATAACACTCATAAATCGAAATGATAGCACGAAACAAATTTTATACATTTACATMCACACATACAACCGCATATACGAGCACATATGTATGGTAAAGCGACGCACGATGACGAATTTCGCAAAAACAGAATTTTTTTTATTGTTTTTACAGCAAAAAAAATTACAAAAATAAATAAATAAAGCACAATAAAGTGAGCAACTTCGACATTCAATAATATGTCTATGACAACCTTTTCACGTGTACCTTTTTTAAGACTTTACAGCGCTGGACCCACGCTAAATAAAAAAAAWTWMMAMMAAAATTTTAAAACTCCATTCATTTTGAATTTTGAGGCATTAAAAGTAACTAATTTGTGGCGGGTGGAGTCGCCTGCCCACAGATAGCCTCTATTGTCTAAGCACCGTTATTGTTAGATCTACAACTGCCTATAAACATATGGCAGGTGAAATCAGTGTTGTTGTAGATATTTGGTGGTAAAACGGCAGAATTGTTGCCTTGAGGGTTTCTCCTGCAATAATTTCGAAATGGTAACGGGAGAGAGCATCCGAAGTAGAGCCTTACCAAGTTAATGGAAATTAAGTAAATATAAATTTCCATTTCATAGAGCAATCTAACTTGAGCTATCATTTGTGACTTGATAGGGACCAGCGAGGGTGTGTTGAAAGATTCGATAATTTTTTTAGGTTAGAAATATAAAATCTTTTTGAAAAATTTCTAAAGATGATTGTAAGATTTTCACAATGAGTCGTAGAGAGGCTCGTTGCTGTCAACGTCCAAATAAACCTTTTGGAGCAACAAGAACCTTTACAGAGTGGGATCCTCCCAAGCCGAACATGRTTTTAAATCGTCACAAAAACGGTAGATATTTCTTTTCACACAACAACAACAGAAGCGACCTGCACTTTCAATATTTTCGGTTTCGAATTTTCTATCGAAAAGTAAATTGAACTTCGAAAGCATTTCTAACCCAATTGAACTATTTCTCTGCTCTTTCGATTTCTATTTCGGGCGTGTTTGCATGCCACAAACTCCCATATGCGCATACAAGTCAAGTGTTTTGCACACCAAATATCCCCATTGACTTTTTTCAAACGGAATTGACCTTAATTACATAGTCAAGTTATTCAGCTTTGGACAAAAGTGCTGCTGCTCATTAAGTTCCGTTGTGAGCGCAAAAAACTATGGGCTTGCTGCTTWTGGACTTACCTACTTATAATTGTTCGCTGTTGTTATTGTTTTTGTTGTTTAAAAAGATGGCTATGCGCATTTACTTTCATCATGCAGCTGTTATTGTTGTTGTTGTTGTTTTTGCTGCTTTTGTTTCAGTTTCATAAATGGCAACTTTCATCTTGTTGCTGATGTTGTTGTTGTTGTCGTTGTTGTTGCTGTCATTAATGTAACGCGTTACTGTCATTGTAATTACAAAATCTCGTGGGCGGCCTCACCGCTGGTGACGGCGCTGTCACTGATGGTGATGATGATGCTGATGATGATGTGTTCGTGATGAGAAATGAAATGCCGTTACACTGAACCAACCTACAGTGTTGCTGGCGATTGGCAGTCGTTGTTGCTCGTGCTGCTCATTGCCGAGTTCATTATTCTCCAGTGTTGAAAGTGTGGCAAGGCTTCTAAGTAAACTTGGCTGACGATTTGCTGTTTGATGTTGTTTGTTGTTGTTGTTTGTTGTTTCATAATTGTTTTACCGTGACGATTGTTCGGCTGCCGCTCCGCTGCTGTGCTGATCTGTATGTATTRTGCATGTATGTGTGCTGGTGAGTGTGTGTTCGTGTGCCTTCGATTAATAAAAGTCCATCAAGATTTGTTGTAATTAAAGTGAAATTGATTTGCGCCGCTTAGGGCAAGAAAATTATTTATAATTTGTTTTCCTTCTCTGTTTTCGCTCGTTATTCGTGTGACTCAGCAGTTCGTAATAGTAATTCTCTAAGAGTGATATTTATAATTTAAGGCTGCTAATAGAATTACTTTGGACGAGTATTTATCGATGATACAATTATTGTCAAGAGAGTAAGTTGAACCAATGAAGCTGAGAAAGACTGAGATTTCGGCAGCAGTTACATATGTCTCTGTCAGAGGTGTGTTCTTATAATTTCTTATGTTCCGAYACCGGTGATTTCTAAACTCGAATCAATTGTGGAATAGCATATGATCGCTAATCACTGCTTGCCGGATAAATACTTATATACATGTGTATGCATGTATATCCTCACATCTATTTAAATAATGGCATCGTCTGATGCTAAGACGCTTGGAAACAWAATATATTAGGTTGTCAAAAAAGTCTTGCGGTATTTTCGCTAGTGTGAGCTGTGAGCGCGTAGTTCTAGTTTTATTCGTCGCATCGGGTCATGCTATACCTTTTTGGAAGGCTCATTTCACCCGCTAACACGTATTTGATTGATTGTCGTTTCTTTTAAGTCGTTCGTGGGTTATAGCTTCGCAAATATGGAGCAAAATTAAGAGAAAATACGGCATATTTTACAGTACTACTACAATAAATTCAAAAATGCATCTCAAGCCGCCAATAAAATTTGTGCAGTTTATGGACCCGATAAAGTTTCCATTTCCACCGCACAACAATGGTTTCAACGTCTTCGTTCTGGTGTAGAGGTGGTCGAAGATGCGCCACGCTCCTGAAGGCTTGTCGTCGAAAATTGCGATAAAATCGCTGAATTGCTCGAAAGAGACCGGCATAGTAGCAGCCGTAGCATCGGTCAAGAGCTGAGCATGAGTCATCAAAAAAAATTTTTATGAACAATTGAAAATTCAATAAAAATGCCGTAAGACTTTTTTGACAACCTATTATTTTGTAGAAACAAATTTTCAATGTACGATTGGTCTATTTTGCATTCCAAGCTACGGGTTTTACGAAATATTTAATCATAAAGGGCCGACAAAAAATTGCCACACACAAAACACATTGCACACCCTACTAAGAGGTCATGCAAGCCCTCACGCGCCAACCTTAATGAATCTAGCCTAAAATAGATACGAAACGCTGTTATACTTAAATACATATTGCTATTCACACACACATACTTGTATATACATACTTTTAGATACAATGCTGAGTAGAAAGTTTTGCATTCAACTAACTTACGCCAGTATCTGGGTCGATTTCTGTTGTTTGATTTAGGTTTCCGGCGCCCAGTGGTTTTAGTTAGGCGTAAAACACACATATGTATACACTTATACATATATGTGTGTATGTAGGTGTATCGGTTAATTTGCATATATCTACTTTTCAACTGATTCATAATTAATGAGCGCAGGGCACAAATTCACTTGTGCTTCTGGGGCAAAATAGATTTTCATAAAATTCTGCGCATACACATACTTTACAGTTATGTAGCCACACTACATGCATACATTAKTGTGCCTAAGTAGTGTAGTAAATACATATGTAAATACTTAATATTTCTTACCAAGTGTTTTGTTATTAACATTTGTCTTTATGTGCAAATTCGAGTAGTTTCGGCATCTGCCAGTGTTTACACATGTAAGCGTGCTTACATAACCGTTATTTGAATGTGAATATCAAATGTACATAATSAGCGTGTTCTTTTTAGATATGGAGAGCGATGTGTTAGTCACTGGCAATAAATATACTTAGTTTATTGAAACCGACAATCAAGGATTGAAATACATATATTTAAGACTAAGCGGCGCAAGTCTCTGAGATCTCAAACATTCAAAATTATATGTTTGTTCTTGACAACTGRCATGCTATTTTACTGGACCAACTACTAAAATCAACACTGATTGTGCTAACATAACTAAGTAGCAAAAACGGTTGGGTTATTTCACCTGGCTACTTCAGTAAAATTTTCAATCTCAATCAAATCCACAAAATGCATTGTTTTACAGGCATTTCTCTGCTCCGAAGTGGAGCTTGCTTGAGAGAGTTGTGCCTTCACTCCGATATCTTAGCGGCTACAGTGGCTTGAATGTGTGCTTAGAATTAGTTACGAAGTGCACGACCATATTGGCAATAKCTTCAAGCAACTTTCATTCAGAATTGTATTGGTATTCTGTAAAGCGGATTCCCTGGAAATCGAAAAGCCGATGACATGGCATCGTTTCCCCATTTTCATCCGTTTGGAGTCGAGACTGGCGTTAGACCTTTGGACCTCCACTTAGTTCAGTATGCGTTGGTCAATGACCAGAACTTGTGCGACTGAGAGATTCTTCTGAAATGGACTGTAAGAGGTCATTCAAACTACTGGCAAAGACAATCATGCCAGAAGAACAGATGTTCTGACTGGACACTGTTCAATAGATAAATACGCGGTGCAGCTAAATACTCTGTTGGACGGTCTTTGCCAACGCTGTGTAGGGGTATTCCGGTAGACACACTTCTGACGAAATTAACGAAGTTGCTAGTATCTATATTAACCGCCTTAAGGAAAATTGTTAAGCTCGAAACGCTTCGTTGAACGATGAGGATTCAGGTTATGGGTAACACGAAGGACGAATATCTGCCCAAGTCCAAGAACAGAACCCTATGTTATTACAATTTCCTAATGTGAAACATTTTAGTGACCTACTGGCGATTGAGATGAATTTGATACCATGTTCGATRCTTGGGCTTCCGAAAATAACTATATACATACTCGTATCTCTGGATAGTGTATCAGAAAAAAAAACTTCCTCATAGATGTGGACTTTGGCTTATTACAGTCAGCCAAGACCTTCAGGTAAATATCCTGAACTTGCACTTACGAATAAATAACAGGGTAATGGGARCGGGTAGAAGCACCTTTGGCTTTTTAGGGCTCACTACTGGACTGTTGGGTCTCAGACCAAGTCAGCAAGCGCTGACCCAGGGAAAGTGGCAGGAGATCGTGGGAACTCTTTGCTCTCAGCAGGGTCATCGTTTCTGCGGACCTCCTCTTCGATTGCCCCGTTTTCGCCAGATCAAGGCAAAATGACCTCATACTTTTGGAATTCCAGGTGAAATAGCAGGAATAGAAGTAGAACTGATTTCTGATAGTTGCCGGGCATTTTTGCCGACAGCTGATATCCAACCACAGAAGTTTTTTAGTGCGCTATCATAAAGGGATCAGTTAAATTCGGCGTTTAGGTTAATATGTGCAAAGAAAGGAATCAGCTAACACTTACAAGTACTTCTTTAACTTAATCAACACCAGTCTTGCAGTTGCCAGTTAAATTATCTATATTATTATTTATGTATATATTTACTAATATTAATTTTACGACAGCAAGTGGTATTTTTTGTTGCAATCACCCATAAATATGTGTCAGTCAATCACTTGAGACGTGGAAGCACTGGGTCAGTCAGTTAATCAAGCACAACTCACCTACGAAAATCCACTGGTTGTGCAATCGCAACGCAATTACGACCATCATTTAACTCATTCTCTCTCGCACACACACACAKACAAAGCAAATCACATGCAATTTTCTCATAATAGCATGCCACACATATGTATGTACTTGCAGCAAATATGAATTGCATGAGAAATTGCAACAATTCCTGCTTTCATACAACACTCCTTACGATCTCGTGCACTTGTTTGCTTGGCAGTTTAATCAGCTTAACAGTGTGTCATGCAAAGTATGGCACTCTCAGGTGCGTTATGCTTGCCTATGTGTATGTGTGTGTGCATAGCTTTTCCTTCCTCTTTCTCTTCCTCTTCCGTGTAATTTCTGCAAGTTCGAAATAAAAATATGCAGTATGCAACAGTATTTATGCTTGTTGTTGTTGTTGCCATYAGTAATGTAACAATCAATTGTCGATATAGCTCAGTCTTTGGTTGAATTCGACGCCAATAGCTTTTGGCTACAACTCAATTTGAAACTTAAATGACTGCAAACGCTGGTAATCGCTATTGTTGTTGCTTTAATGCGCTTATTGTCTTACAGCGTGCCATATGCTTATATGTGTTTTAGTTGTACTGCGATTCTATTGTATTGCACAATTTCGTGCCTTCGTGTTCTCCTTGCGATCGCTCGCATGTAATTAGAATAATGGCACACGAATTACTGTGCCACGATTCATATGCAAATTGTAAGTTTGTGTGTGTTTGTGCCCCGTGAGATTGACTGCCAGTGTTCGATCAGGCAGTGAGTGACCAAAYTGTTGCAGCAGTTGCTTTGTTTCGGGTTTAGCATCGTAAGATGCTTAAACATGTGGCTCACACTCACACACGCCCGTAAGCGTTCTGCCATACTCGTAGGTGAGACAGCTTGCCGCAGTGCGCTTACAGCTGTTGCAGCAATATGCAAATTAAGCCAATAGCACATTTCGAATTTTAATCAATAATTGCTGAGATTCATTTGTAACTGAGTAATGCCCTTACGTAAGTACAGTTGTGTTTTTGAGCTTCCAGTAATCGCAATAACGTTTAATTGCATAATATGCATAATAACATTGAACCTTCAGTTATAAATAAACAAATGTGTTGGTGTTGTTTTAGATTTGCTAAAGCACTTAAATCTAGTTAGCAAGCAAGTTTCTTCGAAAATAAAAATGTACAATTTCGTATGAAAATCGTATCGGGTTTCTGAAGCTACTAACTTTGTATACCTTTGTCTTTGCTCGGAAGRAAATGATTTGTATACAGATCACTTGAAAATATTGATTCATTAAAATCGTGGAAATCTACTTCTGAAGCTCGCGTTCTATGCAGTGGACTAACAATATTTTTACCATGAAATCATGTTCAGCGGTGGGTGGGCTTTCTGGYTCTGTATGATAAATTTCTCGAAAAAGATAATGACATTCTCATGTTTCTGTCCCAAATTCATCATAATTTTATACTGAAAATCAAATAGACTGATATTTGTGAGACCACGAATAATCCCACTTGGACTGCCTGAGACGCTTGTCCGTTGTGATGTTCAGAACTCCAAATAACGGATCAAAAASACCGTCGTTTGCCTTACATTTATTGAAAGTAAAAAGTATGACAACTAAGATACTYYAAGSKTAGTYTGGCGAAAGCTGGACARTAAAGGATTTTCCTCTATGCAACTTCGACAAGTTACGTCCTCCAAAATCCTTAACCTCTCCGCGTGAGTGCCAATGGGACAACGAGCTCAAGRCCTGWACGGTTTSGCACTTCGTTGAAGTRCATCTGCTGCTATCKTAATAGTTRCCACTTCTGCTTAARAGACACTRCAGCGGTTTGGCAGTCTGAAAMAAGCATTGATTGAGAGCTCTAGAAAGATGACAACCTTCCCATTGTGATTCAATCCGCTGCACCCACATATCCCTCAGCGATATTTGTGTGGAGAA
>NW_017537134.1:1374384-1401252 GCF_001853355.1 Bactrocera latifrons
ATCCGATATTTTATACCTTCTGGTAAATAAAATCGGTTAATTTTCATTTAGATTGACAGCTAGGCCRTTCTTCTTGCTTCTAAACTAGCTAAATCGTATGACTTTTATAGTGTATATGTATATTTCGTTGAAAAATTATCACTTAATAATTGAAGAATCTCTTCTCTCTTTCAGGTATGTGTCAASATCTCAATCAATCGATAATGACTTTCAATTAATAAAAGCGGTCCACAGTGAGTATTTGTGTTGCTTTGTTTTTGTAAATAAAAGGGTGCTGCAAACAACTSCATTCACATTTGTAGTCATGCAACTCTCTGTTGCATTTTATGTTTTTGTTATTGGGGAAACGTGTTTACAGCTGTCAGTCAACAAAAGCTGACTGAAGTTCAATGCAATTATGATGAAGGTGAAAGAAAATACAAAACACGCGTTTTGTTGATTCGACAATTGAAAGCGAATATTTTGAGATTGTATTGAGCTTTCAGTAGGTGATCCATTAGTAATGTTTAATTAACTACTATATCAATAAAAAAATTTTACTACGTTATTTTCAAAGGGGAAATCTATCGCATTGTGAARAAACGTATTTTTTTTTCTTTTGAAATTTCGCACAAGATCTGCCTCTATTTATTTTCTCTACGCTCTTCATTCCTCATTTGAATTATGCTATTTTGAATCTCTAATATACCGCTATTACCAAAGGCTAACATTTGTTTAATGAAGGACATAGATAGCATGTAGTGATATTTCGTTACAAATTSTATTGAATTGAGCAATATCGCCCAAATGCATTCCGAAAACGTGCATAATTACATTGACGATTACATGCCAACATAGGTTTGTATATACATACGTCTGTACATAGATGCAAATATTCCTGCAAACCCATATGTATTTATAGTATTTGCCCCAAAACTGCATGCCAAGGAACAAAGCAATAAACAAGCAAAATGCCATTGCAATCATTGGCCACCAACATCAGCAGCAGCCGTATTTCGAGAGCATTATCATCAGCAGCATCACAGCCAGCAGCGCCGGCAACTTGCCGCATTGCCAACTACTCATAATAATAAATGAATTAAATTGAATTTTGCCGGCGCGCGCCCATTTGGTACACAAGTAACAACAAATACTCGCTACTGAGCTGGCGATTGGTTGAAAATGCACAACTGACATACGAAGAAACTTAGTAAATATATTTATACATATACAAATTTCTATGCCAGCTTGTATATACATATGTATTTAGTAGCAGCATTTGGCGCACACACATACATACATTTGTTTGCGATGAAGTCGGCTGATCTGCCGAAATGCCGCCGTTTGCATCTGTCTAACTGTCCATCTATGTACCAGTGCATACATCCATATTTGCTTGTGGCATTTGTACGCCTAATTGTATGTTTGTCCTATTGTTTGACAGTGTGTATTTTTCAGCTGTTTATCTAGCTGTCCATTCTCGACTTGTTATTTGCTGCCATTTAAGCATCGCGCGTGTTTATTTACGCGGTCAACAACAATTTTAGTCCGCCCCCCTCCCGCACACCGTCGCAGTCCAACGCTTATCCACAGGTTGTATGAGCACAAAGATGTTACGAGTATTAGTTCCACTGTCTGGTAGCCGCACTATAATGAGTTGTACTGACTAGAAACGTACATATGTATGTAGGCATCAATGGGAGGCATAGAAATAGTAGCGTAAAATTAGTAATTAAGAAAAATATTTACAAGCGCTAATTACAAACGATTGATGACGAGTTCAGTTGAAAGTTATGAGCACGCGATAAATCTCTGTTAGTCAACTAYTTGAAAAAATTAACGATTTCTGGCAAGAACTGATCTGYAGGAGTGGAGTGTTAATTCAATACGATACGAGCTTRTTTGATGGCAATAAATTTCCTTTGATATATTTTTATTTGGAAACAGCTCTTATTTTACTGTATTCCAAAAACCTTTCATTTGTCCTTTTAACGTTTTATGGATGATATGCCTATCCACATCTATCACTAACTTACAGAAAACGTATCTAACTTCGTCTGGGTCACCGATGGGATACTGCTGTGGTTTACCACCTCTTATTTCGCTCCTTCCCACAGGTTTGGAAGCGTTCTGAGCGCTTCCCTTACCCATGATAGCATCGGTTCGTTGTTACATTTTAAAATTTTGACACCACAAAGCCAACCTGCTTCAACAAATGACGGCAAGGGTGCGCTCGGTTCGGTCCATTCTCAAGAAGAGGGCTTCCAGTTGCTTCATTTCCACTATTCGCTACCATTCCTGTTGAGCGCGACGGTCAAATACCGTTTTGCAATTATATTGGCTGCCGCCGCTGCGTTGGGCGTTGTCGGTTTGCCCGCATGCTTTAAGTCTAGCTACCTGGCTACGTCTTTGCATTACCTCTTTACCGTCGAAGAACGCATCTTTGCCTGGCGTTCTTTACCTCTTCTTTAGCCCAAGACATCGTTTCACCTCCCCTTCCTTCAGAGTGGACTTGCCCTCGAGACGGTTGCATATTCTGRCCGCCGCCTAGTATCTGACTTTTGCTTTCAACTCCTCCTTGCTTGGCTTCTCCTGGAAAGAGTATGGAGTCAGAGTTGGAACCCTCGGCCACCTGCACTGAAGAGCGAAGAAACTTGTTTTCCGCGTTAGTGCTTTCAGCGCTTTCTGGGTCCGATTTTTGATGGACTGCGGAATCTATCCGCTGTAAAGCTGATTTGGCAAAAGTACTACAACCACCGCAACCTGCTCCCATTGCAGTGGAGATGTAGCCCGCCGGTRGGAGCAGCCTTGTCTGAAATCCCAGTCTGCTTCGTACCTTCTTTGACCTCCATGTTGAGTTTTGAAATTCGGGGGTMTYTTCCCCTAGCRTTTTAAACCTATCGCCAGGTACATCATTAGCAATGGGAGTTGTATTACCCATTTACTTACTTCAGGGGATGCGTTCGTAATAAGGTGGCGACTGTCTGCACTGTAATGACTTTGCCAGAACCCAGCTTGATATCATAACATTGTAAGCAGCGACACACTTTGCTAGTTGACACCCGCGCGAAGGGTATAKCTAAGAGGTTTTTTGCCGAAAACATTTTGGWGAAGTAGATGTTGCCTCCTTTTGCCACCAAATGAAAAATACTTTCATACAAGCACTCAATTTTGATCGTTCAGTTTGTATGCCARCTRTATGCTATAGTGGCCCGATTTTGGCGGTTTCAACAAATGAATGTTAKGTTGGCAAAAAAGGACGTGTGCAAAATATCAGAGCGATATCTCAAAAAATGAGGGATTASTTTACGAGTATACAAACAGACAAACGGACGAACAGACGGAAATGTCTGAATCGACTGAGGTTTATACAAACATACCTATATATAGTTTTTACAAACATCGTGGCAAGCTTATAACAACCTGTTCCGTTTTAAACTAGAAACGCAGTGTTATTTTAACTCTGTTTTGGCTTTTTCTTTAACGAGTACCCAGTTTTTCAAAACTCACATAGAAAAACTTTAAATAATTGAATGAGCAACAACGCTTAAGTGATTAAATGCATAATTTGTACTTTATTGTGTCTAAAAAACAATGTTTGTATGTTTGCATTTCTCACCACGAAACACCAGCTTTCAACAATCTGGATTGCGGTAGTTGCAGTAACGGTTAACAGGAATGCACGAGTTTTCGCTGTTAGTCTTATGGTCTTATGTAAACCGCTTACAATTGCAAATGAGTGAGAAAATATCTAAGCTCGCTGCTATTGTGCCGATTGTTGGTGTGAATGAATGGGGCTAAAGCTACATATTTTATGTGGTAGCTTGCAGCTATAACAAAGGGTTCTTCAATCTGTTGCGATTGTGTTTTTGTAGAGAAGAAAATATTTTGTATTCGATAACTTAAGAGGGTATGAAACAGGATCTATATGCTACATTAAACTTTCGGACTTTTTGTAATAGTACTTTACATGCCAAAATTTCCCCACTTCAAAACAAGCACGATTTTGAGGAGTAAAGCAAAGTTTTTCTTTATCTAATGCTCATTAACTGATTGCTTGTGAAGCTTGTCCCTTTACGTTAGTATCTTCGAGCATAAAATCTWGAAAGCACCATCGGTTAACTTAACAATCCCTAGCGAAACGCCCTCTTCAGTCACAACTTGACATACATTTTATTGCGCCTTTGTTATTGTTTAAATATACTTGTTTAAATATACTTTTTGCAACATTTGTGCACTTTGTAGCGCTTTTATGGTTGGCTGGTGTGAAATGGTKCAACATTTTCCCACAAGTTATCAGTTATTTCCCACATGAATTGCTACCATTGCGCCAGCAACAACAGTGTTTGTGCGCTTTCTTATAAATTACTGCAATTTTGCCGCTTATACTTCACTTATGAAAGCCTTCGATATTTTCTCTAAAATGCCTTTAAATGGTTGTAATACTTATGTGGTGTACTCACTTTACCGTTAAAAGCGCCTTTTAGCCGTTTTTGAGGCCGAAATGCAGCACTAAAACATAAATGAGTTTTCACCAATACATATACACATATAAAAATATTTTAAAGTAGGTTAAGTTAGATGGCTTTTATGTTCCTTTTTGTGTGATGGTATGAGTGTGTGTGTGTTTGTGTGGAAGTTGTTATCCTTTTGCAGGTGTTTCCGCCAAAGGCCGTGCTYGAAAATCCATTAGTAGTGTTGAAGTGGACTTTTGTGCAGGCACTTGGTGCATTTATGCCAGAGGCGCATATGTATATATACTCACATATGTATCACGGTACATAAATATGTTTATATGTATATATATTGGATATATTTTTCTTCTAAAACATTATTAATGACATCACAAAGCAAATGTAATGRAAAAAAGCTGGTGAAAAGAAGCGGCATTTGGCAAATCTTGAGCTCTGTTTTTTTTTTTAATCGGAGTAGGCACTAACAACTTATTTCTGAAATATCTGCTCTTGTGACTACTAAATTTGTTTCGAATGCTGAAAATGATGTTTAGGTGTTATTTTATTATAGAAAATTAKCATCATCAACTTGAGGCAGTTTAGTAAACTAAGAAACATATATCACTACTCCACTTATTTCCATTTTATTTCCAATCTTAACAAAATCCATTYCCCAACAATACATTTCCTTTTCATTTTCAAGTACCGTAATATTCTTGTCAGCCTCTCTCCCTTTCATTTTGCCACTGAGTGTGTGTGCGTCTAGAGTATGTCACGTACAGGCATTTCATTTTGTATAATCATATTTTTGGACTTTTCTCACTTCCTGCAATATGTTTGGGCCCACATTATTGTAYGATATTTTATTGAAACAAAATTAAGCCACAAAATTCATGAGGGAGCTCGAGCAGGCAAAAAAAGAACAAATAAGCACGCACATAAAAAGGAAGTGCGCATTACATAAGCACACAGACATATATTTTGGATATTAGGCATGAATTTACGTGTTCGCCTATACTATATAACCACATTACAGTACACTTTTATTGGCGCTACTTATTTGGCAAGAATTTGTATATATCCACTTGCATACATACTGTAACTTCCCACACATGTGTGTATGTGTGAGTAACGGTTCTTTGTTTACTTGTCACTCATGAATTCGGGATTTTCGTTGAAATCCCTTAAGAAATTCCGTGAAATATGGTATTTTTTACTTCGCTCGTAATGCGGAAAATCCTGCTGTTTCAGCCACTTTAGTCGACCGAGGTTCAAGCTGAAGCTCCTGTTTGCTGTGACCTCTGGCGCTGCTATAGACGAGCGAGTTGGAGAGTTGAATGAAAAGCTTTCGATCGGCTTGGCATTTTTCTGTCGCTCTCTCAAATTTTTACAACGTGAATATACAAAAACAAGAAGTAGCAACAAATGAAGGCATAACAGCAGAGAATTAGGTAAAAATGCAATGAAAGTGTGACATACTAACGCATATGTAGGCTCAGGTGCATGTTGATTCAATAGTTGCTTTGCTCAATGGTTTCTTTCATAACCTGAACAGGCTATTTTAAAGTTTGCCATTATGTCTGCGAAATCAAAAAGTTAACGACGGCGACCAAGTACRATTTAAGTGATCTGCGTGACGAGCTGAGTTGATTACGCCATGTCCGACTGCCTATCCGTCCGTCCGTTCRTCTTTATATTAGCGACTTGTCTCTGAGCTTTCGAGATATTGGTCTGAAATTTGTACAATTTTGAGTCTCACAGAGAAGTTGCTCTTTTGTTGGAAGGATATCAGACAGATTTTAATCGATATTTTTAAATACTTGGAACTTATTGGTTCGTAGTTAGCTCAGCCCAGGCTCGTCGCTGCAAAATGCTCTTCAAAAAAATATGTTCAGGTATTGATTAAAAACAGGGTGACTCTAGTAAAACCGCCTTTTCTAAGCAGAGGAAAGGTAAAAAATAATTCTAAATCTGCAATTTTGAGGCTATTCGGCCTTCCGAAATTTCCCTGCTCCATACTATAAGTCAAGCTATGACTTCCCTTTTATTATCAAAGCAATTTTAATAATAAACTTTTCTCATTTTTCTTTTAACATCTAAATTTCCATCGCCTGATGAACCATCCTCTATAAACAACCGGAATGTACCCATTTGTTGTAGAGATTTCGCGCTTACATACATGCATTTGTACTGTAAGAATACCTACGTGGTTAGCATTAATCCCAGGTGTGAGTTCTCAAAGGGAATAAATTCACATGCTTTGCTGGTAAGGTGTTATAACACGAGTGTTGATTGAATTCTAGGTACTTTTCAGTTTATGCGCCTAAAAGCGCGCTTCACGCACGTATGATGCTGCTTARCTTTATGCTGCTTTTCTTTCTTTTCTTTAGGAATCGATTTTCTTGTTGCTCTCTRCAGCTGTGTCTGTATTATCTCTTTTGACACACACACATACATTTATATGCCGCTTCAAATTTGCGCACTCACTSGTTTACTCTCTTCCTTTGTGCCAGACGGCAAGCAGCCTCGCTATTTCACTTTCATGCCGACGATTTGTTTTTTTTTTTTGCGATTTTTCCTTATAAATGGCTTTATCGTGCATGGGTTTGCGCCTTACATATTTTATTTAACTTTTTTCCGATGTTTTCTGTTCACTTTTCTTGCTGCAAATATATTTTCGTTCCCGATTTGGCAGCGTCATTTTATTCACTGCCATCTCACTCACCGTTTTTATTGTTGTACCTTGTTGCGTTCTTTTTTTTTCCATTCTACAAGGAAATAATTTGGTTGCCAATAGCGAGGCTCTACCGAGGTCAGGTGATGTGTGTCTACACGCTACATTAAGCCTCAAAAAGCTGTTCGAGCTTCCATCGATATTAATTTTTCTACAAAAAAAAAAAAAAAAAAAAAGAAAGCATTTCGCACATATTATAGACTTAGCTAATGATATTGCGTGCGTTTCGCTATAAAGACATGGATTATATTTGTGTGATTCAAATTAATTTTGCGGTTTTCTGTTGTGGGAGTTGGGAGAACACCTTTGAAAGCCAAATCTACTTTTATATTCATTTGGGTGCGCTGCTTAAATCGTGTTAATGAATTGGAAAATATAATACGATACCTTTGAGAAAGTATTTGCGTTAGAATTTCATGAGCATATGGAGAGTAGGAKAGATGAGAGTTATATTTGTAGGATTTTGAATATTGACTTAACATTATGACATTTTGATGGTTACAATTGTGAATGCTTCTTTTCTTGTTATTTTGATAGTGAAAAATGTATAATTTCAAAATCGTTAAAGAGTTTTTGCACAGTACTTGGATCAAAAGCTTTCACCTGAGAGCTTYATAATGATATCTCATCATGATTTCACAGCTTCAATGTTCAATTTGTATGAAAGCTGTACAGTAAGGGGATACTGTGTATATTATATTAAATATTTGTAATTTCTTATGTTTCTTAATGACCTTGTCAAAGTTCGTTACCAAYCAGCATACTTAGTATGTCGAAAAAAATGGCCTGGGACGTGACATTTGTGGAATAATATCAATATTCTCGACGAAAATAGGCTTTGCGAAGCACTTAGCAGCGTTGTTTAGTTCACTTCGAGCTTTAATATGTGAAATTAGAAACCCAATGAGCCACCCACGTATGTTGCTATTAGTTGTSAGCACTCCATTTCATTTTCAGCCATTTTTATAGCGACTTTTATTGTGATATTTAATGACATTTTATGACTGGCAACAGTGTCCCAACGACTATCTAAGCATATTCGATCATGCACACACACCTATACATATCGATATATTGTGCGGCGCTGAGTGTCTGTGGCACGTTCGCGCTGTTTGCCGTCCTTTCAGAATATTTATCTAGCGGTTGTTGTCTGTCTAGCGTGTTTATCTAGGTTTCTCTTGCAACATTCCAAACATCAACTGACTGACACACAGACTCATTGGCGTCGACAGTGTGCCGTTCTTTGCTTTTGTTTTTATGTTATTTCGTTAACAACAACTTTTAGCCGCAATTTTCGTGCTTCCGTTTAGCATTGAGGTTTCATTTTTGTATCTTTTATATTCTCATTTCTTTGTTTTTTCMTTTTTCCTTTTTTATTTCTCTACTCCACTTTTGCGCTGCTATACTGCTCCATATTCTTTCATTTATCTTACTTGTGTGGCCAATTGCGCTAAATTGCTTTTGCTCACTTCGTGGGTTGTACAAAACACCCTTCCACACCTTGAGCTGTGCAGCGCACACCACCAACAACCGCTGACTTGGTTTCCTTCAACTCCCACTCGTTGCTTTCTTACCCTCCAAGCTAACTTCCTGCCTTGGTATGCTTGCTTCCTGCAGATTTCCACCCCACACCACAGCTCAGGGCCCTTTTGCAGCACTACAAAAATGTTCAGCGCAATAAAACCTCATTGATAGCGCACACAAAATTCTTCACGCTCCCTTTGCATGCAGCGCGTCGCTTATAGCTAGCTGCTCCTTCGTCCGAAATTAGCGTGATTTTCGGTAGTTGCTCGCCACTGCTGCTGACAGGACACTGCAGGACATACCGTGAGTATATTTTTTATGAGCGACAGTCAGCGCCAACGTCAGGGCATATCAACTCCTGTAGAAGCTATCTTGTCAGCTGCTAAAGTTGCAGAGCGTTYAGCGCTAACGTTGGTGGCCCTGTGATCGCATGTTTTTGTGACGTAATTCCCGCTTTATTGGATTTATTTTGAAAGCGTGAGGGTGAAACCATATTAGGTAGCGGCMGAAGCGAGCGTGTGGGTTGGAGACTTAATTTGCTTTGTGGTCTGCGCGTGAGTAGYAGTAAGTGTCCTCCGCATGAAATAATATTGCTTCACTTATTGCCAAAATGTTGAAATTTTTTTCAATTATTTAATTTAACATAAAAGTAATATTATTTGTTGCGCAGTTTGCATATCGAATTTCGCTTTTTTGCTTTCATTATTTTACATGGTTCCATTCTTTTATTTGGGAATGCAAGAAGCTATAGAAAAGTTCTCTTAATTATCGAAGGGAAATTACAATTTTTATTCATTTCCTTAGTATGAGTTTAAAATTGTTATAGTAAAAAAAAAAACAAGTAAGAAAGTACTAAGTTCGGGTGTCACCGAACATTTTATACTCTCGCATGATAAAGTGATAATCGAGATTTCAGGCGTGGTTGTGAACCGATTTCACCCATATTTGGTACATGTCATCAGGGTGTTAAGAAAATATTATATACCGAATTTCATTGAAATCGGTTGAGTACTTCCTGATATATGGTTTTTTGTCCATAAGTGGGCGACGCCACGCCCATTTTCAATTTTTAAAAACGGCCTGGATGCAGCTTCCTTCTGACATTCCTTTCGTAAAATTTAGTGTTTCTGACGTTTTTTGTTAGTCGGTTGACGCACTTTTAGTGATTTTCAACATAACCTTGTATGGGAGGTAAGCGTGGTTATTATCCGATTTCTTCCATTTTTGAACTGTATATGGAAATGCCTAAAAGAAACGACTCTATAMAGTTTGGTTGACATAGCTATAGTAGTTTTCGAGATATGTACAAAAAAGTTAGTAGGGGCCGGGGCCACGCCSACTTTTCCCAAAAAATTACGTCCAAATATGCCCCTCCCTAGTGCGATCCTTTGTGCCAAATTTCATTTTAATATCTTTATTTACGGCTTAGTTATGACATTTTATAGGTTTTCGGTTTCCGCCATTTTGTGAGCGTGGCAATGGATTTTGCCGATTTTGCCCATCTTCGAACTTAACCTTCTTATGGAGCCAAGAAATACGTGTACCAAGTTTCATCATGATATCTAAATTTTTACTCAAGTTACAGCTTGCACGGACGGACGGACAGACGGACGGATTTCAACTCTACTCGTCACCCTGATCACTTTGGTATATATAACCCTATATCTGACTCTTTTAGTTTTAGGACTTACAAACAACCGTTATGTGAACAAAACTATAATACTCTCTTTAGCAACTTTGTTGCGAGAGTATAAAAATGAATCAGATACCACCATGAAAACTCATACTTGAGTCTAACTAAGGTTTAGGTATTTCACTCATTTATCRGCAGATTCATTTAACTTTGGGTGAGAAATTATTTTTTATCTATGTAACTTATTCACGTTTCGAGATAGGGAGCTTTTCAGTAAATTAGGGAATGGCTGCAGACACACGAATTTCATCCATTTTTATTACATCAGAACTAATACGTATTCTAGAAGTAACACTCGTATTTAATCGCATATGAAATGAATCATATATAAAGTCGGAAATGACTCTTTAATATTATATATGGACCGAGATTTTTTGTGATTATAGGTTRATATACAATTGTCTCCATTTTCGTGTTTGATCTGTTTCGTTGTTTGGTCTTTTTATTTTTTTTTTCGAAAATAACGTTATACGTAACGTAACGTTAACTAATTTTATAATTCCATAATATCCTCTAACTATGAAACACGTTCCTGGTATGTTTACCAGAAGTTAGGGATTAGGCCGCGGCACTTAAAGCAATCCCAGCGTATGAGGTTAAATCGAATCTAGTAGAGAAGTGTATAGGAAGGCTCAACCTCCTTTCGGTGTGCAACCGGGTACACCTAATCTGGGGGACGAGACATAAAGGGGTAGCCGGCAATGAGCTAGGCGTTGAACTGGCAGTGTCAAGATAATCTCGCAGTGGGTCCCACACTCTTAAGGAGCTGCTCCACATGGAGGAGAGAGTGGGTAGAGAAGCAGGCTAAAGGCCCTAGGTTCCATCTACATACGTGCACAGGGATCGCACCAATGCAGTCGCGCTCAGCAGACTYCTGGAATTACTCAGGATGCTGGACTTTGGTGACCACAAGTGATATAGAGTAAAGCACAATAGACCATAGGTCTCGGTGCATTACCTCAATCTTTAATATCTGTATATTAGGGATTAGGCCACATCTAACAATAAATAGTTTTATAACATATGTATGTAACTCTGCAGCTCTCACATCCCAATCAGATTCTAGTTTTTCAAGTGATAGACCTTTATAAATTTTAGGATAACACACACAGAGATATGCAAATTTCCATCTATTTCAAATATTTTTTGCTTTTTGAGATCAAATTGAATTACCTTCCGTGAATGAAAAGAAATTAAAAAAAAAAATAGTATATAACACTAATGTATACACATATATAGTAGAACCTAATTTGTGACACAGTTCTGGTTTGACGTTGACATAGATAAGATCAGATGGAAATCTGATACTTTAGTTTAATTTTTGTTTTTATCTTTTTGCTAGTTTATTTTACTCCGCTGACAATAAAAATGGACTCGATTTACAGTAAACGTGCGATAACCCACACAAAGGCAATGTCAAAGTAAAAGTCGAAATTGCTTATCAATACATAAATATAAGAGTAAATATGTTTGTACAAAATTCATGCCTATGTGCTGGCATTAAATAAAATATTTCGACTTGGATAGCGACATGACGCCACACGACAGCAAATAAAGGCCCATAAAATWGAAAGACATTAACACCAAAGAGAGGAGAAACTTAAATGTAGGTATAAAACTGAGAGAAAATCTAAAATTTTGAAACTAGGAGAATAATAAATGCATAAAATAACAAACGGAATTTTGTATAGGCGCTGGTTGGGGTGCCTAAGGTATGGGTTCATAAAATTATTACAAAAAAAAAAAAAAAAAAAAAAAAAAAAAAAAAAAAAAAAAAAAAAAAAAAAAAAAAAAATTGAAGCCGGTCGCTAAAAAAAGGAGGATTGGAAAATAAAAGAAGTGAAATTAATTAACATTACCCAAATGTGTGTACAATATATATATATTTTATTTTTTCAATTTATATTTAACTGAATCTAGTTGAAAAAATATTCGTAGTTCATTGTTAGAGGGTAAATGACATGCTGAAAATTTTAATAAAATTTTTTTCGTTTACGATTTCATTAAAATAAATAGACTACTATTAAAATCGCCACATTATTTAATTTTTTATTTCGTATAACTATAAAGGGAAAATATGTAATTTACAGGGTAAATAGGTTTAAAAAATTATTCTATTGTGGAAAGTATTTTTTTACAAAAAATACTTTATAACGTTGTCAGCGTATATAAGCCACAAAAACTACATCTCCTTTTATCGTTAAACGCTTATATTTATCCATTGATCAGCTTTTCCTTCAGTTGCCAGTGGCATCACAAGCTCAAAGCAGTCGCAAATAAAATGGCGTTTCATAGAATACTTTTTATGTGTTATATTTTTTTGTTTCAGTGATTCTACATTATTCCGCTACACAACCAAATAAAATAGCATAAAATGTGATATTTCCACATGCCGGTGAAAATTCAAAGGGCGTGCAGTCGGTATTTGTTAAGCTCCTATTTGATGTTATGCACGCCTAGGCATATGCTACAATTTTTGTACACTTTTATATTTCATAAAATAAACACGTGYTCACGTTTACATTTCTCAGTCACATACTCAAACACACGTGTGCTTTAAAGGCGCAAAATTTTATCAGAGTATATGTTTTTCGTGGAGTACAATTTTACTCAATGCTCGCTCACTGTATGCGGCAGGCAGCAAAAAGCTATAATGCAAGCAAAGAACTTTTCACGCCGAAAGCAATGCCAATGGAGTTCTTTACACACTTATGTATATAGTATATTCAATCCATAAATTCGACAGGTTAGTTTTTTTTTTTGGGGCTCACCCTAATTTGTATATTTAGGCATGCATTAGCTGATTCATATATGCTTTCCAAAATTCACACACAAAAGGCAATTGTGGTTTGAAATGCATGATAATCTTCGCTGTTTCTATTCTCACATATCTCTCAGCAAAGTTATTGTATATTTTTTTATTTTTTATAGAAATGCATGTCAATATGAAGCGTCATAAATGTTGAACCGCAAAAAGGTCCCTGAAAAAATTGTTGTAGCAATGTGAAAAATTCCAAAATGGCACAAAACAACACAAACAATAGCATCTGAGCCGAAAATGCAATAAATAAAATTTTCTTGATACAATTATACACACACGCACACACACACAGGCGCATGCTTAGCAACCACAGCAATGAATTTAGAACGGTTACTATTTAATGGCCGCCAGTGCTATTGGCATGCCTCATTGCCGCTGCTGTTGCAACATGATCGCCATTCGTTAACAATTCACCATAAAAAGTTAATATTTAAAAAGGTGTTTAGTCGATTTATGCCCTCATAAATGAAATTGATGCCTCAATGGCGGATTTGTAATGCAAGCAGCAATTTGTTGTTAAATTGAGCGTTGKTTAGTAGCCGGTTTCCGATGTCAGGTTTTTTTTTCTACGCTTTTTCTTTGCACAACTACTTGATAAGCGGCAAAAGTCGCCATCGTGGCTGAGTTATGGCACTTCACAGCAATAAAAATATCTTTATGCAACAGACGAGCAGGAAGAAGTATGTACATGTATATAACAGAAACTTATAATATATATATATATATATATATGTGTATATGTATGTACATATATATGTACGCCTGCCTGTTCTTGTATAAGCTGCGGTTAATCTTCTTATG
This sequence comes from Bactrocera latifrons, assembly GCF_001853355.1. Classification (NCBI taxonomy): domain Eukaryota; kingdom Metazoa; phylum Arthropoda; class Insecta; order Diptera; family Tephritidae; genus Bactrocera; species Bactrocera latifrons. The sequence goes on from NW_017537134.1 coordinate 1,388,391, forward strand.
CAGCTGAAGGTGATTGGTATTAGATTTCAGTCCGATTCATGCTCATTTTTTATAAACTCGCTTTGCCAATAAAGTGATTGATATGTTACCAATRAACTTTATATAACAGCTTGATTTGCATATATATATATTTCCAATTAAAACCAGTATAACAGATCTAATTCAAACGCACAAAGAATTTACACTAATCAGTGCGAAAATATTTACTGATTTTTTATCCAACCAGTTAGTTTTATTGACTTTGCTTAGTACCAACTGGGAAATGTTGCTTTAAAAAAATTAACAAGGATTCGATTCAGTGACTTAAAAACAAATATTGTTGTTTTTGTAGCGACCTAAAATATTTTCACTTCGTATTGGGTATTGATATCGGGGTGACAGTATTTGATCTGGTATAGATATTAGGGCGGGTCGACTTTTTATCTATAAAATCTCGTATGCGGGAAATGTTCTACGGATTATTCTGAGCAACTTTGGCTGGGGGTCTAAATGGGCCTAAAGGCGGTTTCGAATTGGGGATGTTCTAAGGCAAACTTCAGAAAATGCGAATAATCGCTTGTCCTTACTTGGCTCCTCACTATCTACGGTTTTGAATTTACCACTCCAATGCAAAAGCTTTGTTAATTCGGGGAAAATAAGAGATGCAAAACCTTTATACTTATAATTTATTCGTACATCAGTTTACATCTAAGTAACATTCTAACACAACAATCACTGTTCTCTCATAACAGTACTCGCTTAATTTGCTATTGTTTGCTTCAACTTCAACTTCTCCGTTTCCACTCCCCAGAATAGACAGTTGATCGTTTCGCTGTCTTTAGCAATTTTTCATCTTTTTTTATTATTTTTCCCCGCAATTGGAAGCCGTTACTTGTCTGCAGCATCCATCATGCGCGCCGCTTACTCGACACATTCGCACCTATTCGCTGACAGTTCTTGTCGTTTGCTTAGTCTTACAAGTTGATAAGCTGGCAAAATCCGCTTAGAATTGATGTGGAAATACAAAAGTTTCTAGCAGTCTAGCGTCTYAGGTATGCAGATAGACAGCCAGCTMGACAAGGTGTTCAATTTCACAGCTTCTGCTTAAGCAATAAAAATGCAAGAGCATTCGTTTCTGCCTGCAATGCTGTTGTTCACACCTTACGATTGTCATTTTAAATTCCGTTTGCTCAGCACTAAAATTATGAGAGAATTAAGTAGAAAGTGCAGCAACAAAGGCRTTATAAAATATTCGCAAAAATTTCTGTCATAAAAAGTTTTGAAATTTTTTAAAGCAAAAATTTGTTTGCAGAGGCTGTAAAAGTTGACATCATAAAAGCTGCAAATACCATGGCAGCGGTTTATGAGTGCASTGTACGTACTCAAAATAATGAATTAATGCTGAACTTTTTATATGAGCTTATAAATGGCGATGCTTTTTTTGGCCAAGACSCGGATTAAGACTGTTAAATCAAGGTCAAATTTATATATCTTCCYTTATAATTTCGAGACAAAAAATGCTCGCTTTGAATGTAAATTCAAGAACATGAAAGCAAAGAAAGTCTAGAAGGCGAAAGCTGCCTTATGAGATATGGAAAAAGCTCGTATTGGCAATTAGTACTAAAGCTTCAGCTTATGCTAGCTTTCGAGATATTTTTAGAAGATGACATATGAGAACAGATCTTTTTTTACTGAACTTCAACTCCTTTCTTTTATATTTCAGAGGTCTTATAAGGGCTTTTAATTATTCTTATTGTGATAGTGTAAATAATTTCCTCACATAGTTTTACTTAATACTGTTGTGAGGCGAAGCTTGGACCGAATATTATTTCGGGTCACTTCCGACTTCACACCGTCTAGTCTAGGTACGCAGATCCAATGTGGAAAATATGGTGTTCACTAGACAGCTTAAGACTGAATCCAATGTTAAGACGACTTTTTTTCAAGCGYTCCAAAAAAGCCCAGTTACGAAGCTAAAGAACTGCAGTTTGATTGAAAATCTGCTAAGAATCTGCAAAAACTGTATCTCAGGCTTGATGAATCGAAATATATTTCAAAAGATGGCAAGGTGTTTCACCTGAGGCAATACTTAAGCGAAGACCACAACTAGGCTCGAAGTATGCCCGAAGCCCTCACATTCTAAATCCACCCAAACGGTCTGGAAATGCTAAAAATTTCGGTATTTTCCCACTGAAAAACAGTAAAGAGTTAGACAACAAAATCAACAACAACAAATGGCACATACCGCAACCCCCACTTGAGCATTGTGAAAATGTGAGTAGAAAGCTGGCGGGGCTAACRGATTTGACAAGGCAAACGTTTGCGTGCATGCCGAAACTGACACATAAACAAGGCAAATAAACAATGAAAAATGAAGAAGTAAGCAAAAATGTAGATTACAAAACAAACAGCAACAACAGCCAAATCAGCATCACTTATACGCGGAGCGTGTCTCCCAACGGCCGCCRGAATGCCGCTGCCGCAAATAAAGCTTCTGCTTTACTGCTGTCAGATAACTTATGTTGTTGCTACAAAACACATCGGCAGACATAGCACTTGAATAAAATATGCAAGACTCTTTGCTCACACTATGTATCTTGGCCGCTTGCTGCATACCGTGCGACTTTGTATGTGTTTGCCGCCGCGCCGCCACTTGTTACCCATGCATAAATTAATCGCATGCGATTTCTGTTATGCACCTTGTTGTTGCTGGATGTTGTTTTTGCCCTTACTGCGTGTAAATCATCTAACGACCGAAAGTTTTTAAGTAGCTGCGAAGATTTTCGTTGCTCAATTCAGTTTCGTTGTTAATTTCCATTGTTGCTGTGTTGCACTCGTTGTTGTTGTGCTTTTCGCCGTCGTGGTTTTATAGGAGTTTTCCCTTTTTGTCTGTCTACAGCACTGCTCTGCTGCATTGTGTGCGAATTAAGTTTCACTTTTGTTCGGCTGCAGCCACCATAAATAGCTTAGATGCAGTTGGCTCTTTTGAGACTTTTACCGTTACATTGGCAATTCGAAAGCGTTTATTGGAGTACTTATTACTTGTATCCTCCTTTTATTTTATTATTTTTAYCTTGTCTGTGGTTTTGTTTGTATTTGGCTTGTGCTTTGCAACTTCGTGAAACCTTCAGGCGATCAAGTGCTTGAATTATCATTGCATCTGTCCTGACAGTCGACAATTAGCGRTTTAACAACTAGCAGCATTTGTTTTTGTAGGCGTCTTCGGTTGYAAAATGACGGATGTCTCTTTTGAATTTGATGCGCAAATTTTGTTTCTAAAAATTACACTTGAGTTGGGGGCTCTAATGTTACTCATTTGATTATCCTGGGCATAGAAAAAGCTATAAGTTATATAAGAGATTCAAATTGTAGCACTACTGCTTACATATGTAGATAAGAAGATCGTGCATTAATTATGATGAAATATTGGAAATTATTAACTCTCCTACAATAAATATTATTTTAGGGTTTATGCCGAACTCTCCAAATACCGATAGTTGCTTTTATTTTCCTATATAGAGATTTAAAACCGCATAGAAGATTCTTGATAGTCTCCTGTTCTTCTACCTTCCTACCTGCCTACCTTCAAGGCATTATTTCACTAACTTAGACCAAACCCTAAGAGACTTTAGTGGCCACAAAGGCGCCTGGTTATTTGCGTATATAGAAGTATTCGCGCACTCCTTACAGGAAGAAAAAATGTAAAAAAATCTAATTGCTCAGATCTCGGCATGGAAGACACCACAGTGATCTGGTAGAAGTCGAGCGATTTTGGTATCTAGTTTAGSAGAGATGACACCACCTCTCACTTGGTTTTCAAGTTCGGAGCTATATAGGAGACAGGATTACKGAAAGTTCATAAGTATTTTGGATTCCCCTGTGTTGTTGACAACTAAAAGGGAGTTTACGCTCAGTGCACGAGCTGACTTCGTTGTCAGAGCAAGTGTATTGGCAGTAAATGTGAAATTACGATAAGTGCTCTGGAACGCTTTTTGAATGCTTTCGATACGTTTTACGGCACATTTATTTTCCCTTATTGGCCACCATTTCAATATACCGTAAGTCGAAATCGGTCTTATCACAGCAGTGTAGAGCCTAAGAGCCTACGTGAGTCGTTAATCTCCATTTGAGCTCCACCATAACGCGGGTAAAATGCTGTAGCTGCCTGCTATACCCAAGCCTCTTGTAATAGTACTTRTAATAATTTTCTAAGAGAGTGCTTTCGGAGTTACTTAAACATCAACTTTGCAATGATCAGAATATTCCAAAACTACCTTTATATCCCTATACATTTTACAACCATGTTCTCCTAAGAAGGCTTTTACTTTAGCTGGAAGCAAACTGGTCAGATGTTCTAAAATGTAAATTCAGTAAACCTAAAAACTTCATATGTAATCTTACGATCTTAAATCATATGAGATTACTTCTTCTATCCACTGTGCTTCAATCGCATTGGAAATTTACGGTTAATGTTTAGTAAAAATGTTAAAGTCGAGTGGACTGATGAACTTTGCAAAATAATTCGGTCAAGGTCATCTATAGATATTGTCAAGCACATATTACAAATGTAATATTTGTTTGAAAAAACTTAGCTTTAGTTGAAAAAATATATAAATAATAAGCAACAAAAAACAAAATAAATAATTCCGACTACGGAGGGCGTTAAAAATGTAGCAATCAACTGTCAATTAGCTGTCAAAATAAGCTGTTTTATTTATTTTCGTTGTTAGCTTTAAAAAATAATCGCCAACATTKGTGGTTATGACCATACGTGGGTGTCAATAACCGAGGCGCGAGCGCGCGATCGAATGAACGAACACGTTGCTTGTGTGTGCGTGAGCGGCATTCAAATTCTTAAAATTAAATCCAACAGTTAGATAAGGAAGTAAGCAAAAATAATGGAAAAAGCYATAGASGCATAGAAAAGCACGGCTACCGTAGGYACAAGCATACATATCTACATATGTGTTTCCTTGTATRTGCTTATGTACTTACATTTGTATGYTTGTATGTAAAACAAGCGGAATTTCGTTTGATCACTCACTTTTGCTGTTAGATACTAATTTAGCCTAATGACTACCGTAATAAGCTGGTGTCTAAGTGTAAGCAATCAACACTCACAACTTTATCTGGTTTTGGCTATACTCGTGTACATAAAGAGCAACGCTGTGAGCATACTAATTGCTGGCCGTGCCACCCAAGTTGACACCTTGATAYACATTTCAACACATGCATTTCTTTGGCGAAATTTTTAGGCTGCAACATGTATGTTGATTGGCGTGTTTGAAATAAAATACGAAGAAATATTTAAAGCAAAAATTGGATTGGTATTACAAAAGTATGGCAGTTTTATGGAGAATTTATTGAATAATCTATAATAAAGGGCTGAAATTATTTGTCAAACTAAATACCTTAGAAAAGTTGTTTTGATCCCTACTTAAAGAAAATGTCATCAAAACACATAGAAAATTGCAACCCATTAGCTCCCGCTTAGAAACGAGTTTTACCATATATTGATAYGTATTCTATTCTTAAAAAGGTGGGAAATTTATTGCTGATTTAAAATAGTCTTGCAGAGTTCTTTAAAAGATGTGGCCAGAGGTCTTCTCCAAAAAAAAAAATAAATAAATAAAATAAAAAAAATAAAAAAATCTATGGAACGCCAAGATAAAAGATGAGAGACTTCAAAGGTGCACGCATTACCAGTCTTTACCCGGAATCCCATTGAACCGATATAGCTACTTGCTATTCCGTCTCTACTTAATTAAACCACTCCACTTGATTCGCGCTAATTATTTGTGCGATGCGCCACTCACTTTCGATTTGGGCGGCACGTATAGAGCTGCGGAATCGTACTAATTAAAATATATGTATCACTAACTACACTAATAAATATGCAATTATTACAGTTTATCAAGCCGTAATATTCCCGCTGCAGCAACGCTTCTGGCCCCTCCCCACTATGAGAGTCGAATTTCTAATTTTAATTGCTTTGTTTATTTATTCAACATACTAAACATTGTATCATGCTCGCACTTGGTCACCTTTGGTGTTTACGACTCTTCCTTATTKGGTTATTACGCACTTTTACTTTTCGAACGCATTCTWCTGAAAGCGCAGGCAAAGAAGCTAYGGAAACTAAATTCCACACACGCACATATGAATGCATACAACCACACGGCACCTGTGTATACCAATTAATKGCTACTACATAGGTATTACATATGTTTTTGTTGTTGCTGCTTTTTGGTTTAAATGCACATTAGAAATTCTGCTGTCGTGCCACAAATTTTTTACGACCTTTCTCGTTGTAATTTGTGTTCTGTGGTTTACCGATATATGGTTGTTGTTGGCCCGACTTCATACCACCCACACACACACACACAGCTGAGAAAATTTAAATAAATATTTGATTAATTGCTGTTTACATTTTCAAGTTCAAACTGAATTCAATGAGAATTCATATTTTTGGGGGGTGGGAGAGCATGAAGAGCGTGAAGAGCACGAAAAGCCGTTGTGTTGACCATAAATTATTCAAATTGATTGCCGTTATTTGTTATGGCTCTGTTTTAATAGTTTATTAACCAAAAAAGCAAATAATTTTAGAAAATATTTAGGTGAGTGATGAAAAATGCAGAAATAAAAATAAATTATTARCCCTCGAAATCTAGTTGTTCTGAAAACACTAAATCAGATTTTTTTGCATAATGCTTATTTTCAAAGAAACATAACACTATGAGAATTAGAATATACTACGGCRTCGGATGAAATTAACGGGTTTTTCAATAAGGCCACTAAAGAARTTTTAAATAAAACAAAAACGGTTTGTGATATCAATGAAATTCTTTATTCCTGTGAAAGTACATTCGTTGGCATTATGTATGGAAGTCGATTTATTTTGCATGGCCACTACTCGCACGCTTGCAGCTGTCGGCAGAATCGGCCGAAACTTCTGCAATTTCACATTCGATATTCGTACGTAGTTCATCAATCGTCGCTGGCTGCTATTGTCGTTTTTCACCTATCAGCGAACAAATTGTTGACAAGTTGCGTGAATTGTGCGTTGTTTTTGTATCTATTTCGGGGTTTTTTTCTTGTCTTCTTCACAAATGGTTTTTGATGTGATTCATTGTACAATATTTTAGTACAAACACAGCAGCACTGAGCTCCATGCGCGCCTAGCGGCTTCTTTAGAACAGGCTAGTTGTTAGCTGCTAACTGCTACCACTTTTGAACTTCTTATGCTCAGCTTACAAATTCCAATTTCGTATCTACCGAGGATTATACACTTTAATTTGAAGTTAAAGTCGGCTTATTGCTACTAAAAGTCTTTGAGGCATCATATGCGGTATTTATGTATGTATATGTGTGTGTATGTGTAATGATTGAAGCGCTTTGTTTAGTTAATTAATCGCTGAGAGCAGCTTAGTGGAGCTTATGTCATTGTGTTGGCCTTCCGCTGAGTTGTTAGTAATTGCTGTCAATGTGTCGGGCCAACAGGTTGGCCAGCAATAATAACGGCAGCAACAAGGCGAGCGGTCAATGATGCTAATTTCATAGCGCAGCCTGTGCTTGCTTGCCAGTTGCTAGGCAATCATTTTGTGAATGAAAAATTACACAAATCAAGCATTTAGCTCAGCTGCCAGTGGAGCAGTGTGGCGCTGGCTGTTGCTGGTGGATGAATAACTGCTCAATTGCCCGTCTAAGCCAGGTTGTTTATTGCCACCGGCAATTGAATGATAAACGCTTTGAGTTGGTCAATAAGTTTGACTATTATAATTGCAACATTTAGTTGTATTGTGCAGCTGCGAATTATTAGCCAGCATTTAGCGTATTATTGCGAGCCGCGGCGCAGTAAAYACACCACTCATTGGTGGTTTATGGAAAATGTTGAATTTCGTTTAAAAATTCATTCTTTCCCACACATGAGGCATGTCATGCATACACTGGTTTTGACATTTATGCGAGCGAAACCTGTTGCAAATTGCTTAATTGCACRACTACTTATTGCCGGCGAGAAGTGCATAATTTAAGCCCGAGATTTTTCATGCGCTTCAAAMTACATGAAGCTCTGAGCATGTATATATTTGTAGAATCTGTTGGATAGTCGAAAAAGTCTTTTCGTATTTTGTCAATAGATRTGTTTAACCTAATTAACATCTGCGATGCCTTGCTAAAACGAAATGAAATCGAACCATTTCTGAAGCGAATGGTAACAGGAGATAAAAAGTGGATCAAATACGACAATAATGTACGAAAAAGATTATGGTCCAAGCGTGGTGAAGCTCAACAARTGATCGCAAGTTCAGGATTGACGCCTCGAAARGTTATGCTGAGTGTTTGGTTGGATTGGAAAGKAATCATCCACTATGAGCTGCTACAGCCTTGTCGAACGATTGATTCTACATTTCCCTGTCAACAGCTGGTGAGATTGAAGTAAACAATCGAAAAAAACGCCCAGAATTGTTCAACAGAAAGGGATTTGCTTTCCATCAGGACAACGCTAGACCACACACTTCTTTGACGACTTGGATAAAACTGGGAGAGCTTGGCTGGGAGTTTTGAAGCATGCAGTATATAGTCCTGACCTTTCACCATCGGACWACCGTTTGTTTCGGTCAAAGCAGAACTCCCTTAATAGAGTAATGTTGGCTTCAAGAGAAGCTTGTGAAAATTACCTGTCGCAGTTTTTCGCCAAGAAGCCAGAAAAGTTTTACACTAATGGTATAATGTCTCTAGCGGAAAAATTGCAAATGGCATTAAAGTTCACCATAATTATAAAAAAAATAAGTTGAAGTTTTATTARAAATACGAAAAGACTTTTTCGGCTATCCAATATATATATTTTTTGGTCCTCCAGCGCTGAGTTATACCCTTTTCAGGGTATAAAAATAGTCTTTGTCATACAAAAATAAGTTTCCTAACAGAGTATTCCATTAAACTTTCTGATAATAAATTTTAAAATCGGCATGTGTGAAGGTTTTTCTTTGGAGTGTAATYGCTAAGTGGCTCCAACAATTTAATTAAATAACTGATTTTATTTCTCTTATTTCTCTCCTTAATTCGTCTTTCCTACATAAAGTGATTTAGTGAGCCCTTAATTTGTTTTTTTCGTTTCTGAAAACATGCAAATTTACAAATGGTTAGTCGTGCATATATCTTCCATACTCTTTGGCATMTTAGATATCGCACGATTGACGCAAATCGTTTTTTATGGCAATAAAGATGCGTTTTTTTAAATTGAAAATAAAGTCGAAAAGTGGAAAAATTAGCGCGGACCATAAATCTTTTGCGGTGGCGYAGAAATATGCAACCATTTGCCATTTAATTAATTAAAGTAGACAAATCAATGAAAGAGTTCGGCATTCCGTTAATTAATGGCTAGCAGTTTTTGGTGGATTTTATGAGCGCCAGTACCGGTGCGATAAATTTGTGAAAACCATAAAAACTGCTTAGAAAATGTTCGTATGACCTGAGGATGTCATTGAACGAGTTGCTTGGCATGGACGGAAGAGTTAACGCTACTTAACACTTGAATAAGATGTAGCTTTTTTCCACAAAATATTTATTGCTTATCTTCTTAAAACCCCAMATTAACAGAGTTGTATTTAAGGTGATTTCTGTTCAGTAAAATTTTTTTTCTTAAGTTGCAGCTACCAACTTTTCCAAATACCGTTGAGTAGTGGCTGCAAAAAAAAATTTCAATGAAGCCTCAAAGTATCTTACTTTCTATTGACTTTTTAACTTTAATATACATACCAGACATTCCGATGTTTGCACCTTGAGTTGAATGGGCCTGAAAAGGAAAATACTATTTCCAAGAAATGTTAATCTGATCGGAAAGATTTATCGACAAAAATATTATTTTCAATAAACATGCCTTCATTYAAYYAGRAYTTYTCTCTAGCTTGTAATTATTCGGTTCGGAGAGTGGTTGGTTAGAGTTAAATCTGGAATTCTGTCAGTTYTTTCTTGGAAAACTTCCACATTGCTGGATCTGTTTGATGACCCAGAACAACATTCGCGTTGTCCATATAAGAAATTTATTACGGTAGTTTAATCAGCTGACTTTATGAAAAAAAAACGTCTTATAAAGGGTGTCTCAGAATTACGGTAGGTTTAGAATTAAAGCAGGGTGACCAAAAATTAATGCAAGACTTAAATTTGTCACTATTTATGGTATGGAGGGGTATGTTTGGAACACTAAAAAGAAAAAAATCGACAGTTGATAGTTTAGGCTTAGTAAAAGTGTCTTCAGTATGGCACAATATTTAAAAAATAATGAAAGGACTATGTGTGGTAGTCGGATTTCTGTTTAAATTTCGTCAACTGTGAAGATTAATTGAAATGGCGAAAACTGTAAATCGCGTTAATTTTGAGATACCCTATATATGTAGATTTCAGCCAAATGTTTATAACTTAATTTTAATGGACTTTTAACTAACTACAGCGTCAAATTTCATTGATTCATACACGAATAGTAAAACTCTATAAAAAGCCACAGATATAAAGACATATTTTACACATTCATGACGAAATTGTATCCCTACTAAAATTCAAAAATTCGCATCTAATTAATTTTTGTTGTCTGCTCTGTTTTATTGCAGGTGAGTCGTCAGCAACTACACGAATTTATGGTATACATATACATATATGCATGTAAATGGATCTATACACGGCACATACTGTGATGCAACCGAACGCCAGGTGTTTTTCGTGCGCACAACAACAACAATAAGTGCTTTGAAATCTCAAACTATTTGCCATTGGAATTTTTTCTGCTATTAAATGCTCATATCACTTTCGAATATTCGGGGAAGAAACTCATCAAGCCGCTCCTTCGCGCGAAATTGGTTTTTTATTGTTTGTTGTAGTTGTTRTTGTTAGCTCTACTGTCAGACGCTGAAAGCATTTTGAATTGCTCCATAAAAATGCTTTTGCTTTGCATTGATTTAAAGTGAAACGGCAGATGAATGTGGGTATATGACAGATGCACGTTCGTTTGTGTGTSAGTGTGTGTGTCACATGCTCCATATGGGTTCAAGGTTATGCCGGTTTTATTTTCGCTATGTTTCAGGTATGTTTCTCTTATTTCTCCACTTTGTTTGCTCCAATTTTGAATTTTGTTTCAATAAATGTGCCATCAAAAAAGGTAGCTTTTGTGGCTGGAAGCGGTATGCATAGATAGTAGATAGTCTACAAAATTTCGTAGAAAAGGTAGTAAAATTATATTCAAGTGGGTACGCTTAGTTCCGGATGAAACAGAAAAATAGGAAAAGACAAAAAATTGGGTTGATAATAAATGTGGTGCATAGCTGTCGTTATGAAGAGTAGAAGTAAAATTAAAATAAAGAGTAAAATAAAAAAATTAAATAGTAGAAAGAACCCTACCTGTTAACTAAGTTTTATCCTCAATTATCCTATTGTTTTCTTTTTATGGTCAGGACCCATATTTTAGTACTTGGGTTTTAAACTTGCAAGGTTTACGATTATCTCGAACTCTTTCTGTGTTTATGATATTAAATAAGGCCATAAGTTAGCATACCCGTAAAGAGTCATGCTCTCTTTCTTCGCAAAAACGATCGTGAATCCACCCGTTGAGCGAGAATTATGTTATTTAATATATCTCGGGTGYGAGTAGGTCTTCTGAGTAGGATAGGCAGGTGTCAGCAGTTAACTTACCTAAAGTAATGGTTGCAGCGCTTGTTTTCGACAATTCTCCAAACAAAATGTGAGTAAATGTTCAATTAGTCACAGGAAACATTTAATGCTCSTTGAATTGGTCATAACAATACCACTGTGATTCTGATAACAAGTATATTATGTATGTATGTACACATATTTCARTTTTAATTTCCACCTTTTCAACATTCCTCTTACTTTTTGCAAAACCAAGTTTGATCTAGTTTCGTTCAAGTTCCGCCTCTTTACCACGCGCTCGTATTTGCTAAGCTCTAAATCTGTCTACAAAAATATAAAAATGGTTAACTATAATAGAAAATATGCCACTTATGTTGACTCGATTTATTTATTTGTCGAGCCCACGCGTCTCTGGCTTTATCGCGCGCAGCAACAACTGGTTATTGCAGCAAATATTTGCCAAGCAAAGAAAAATAAATGAATTAAGTAAATATTTCCTAAAATAAAAAGAGCAATGAATGTGAAGCTRAATGTGTAATAAATAAAAGGCCTACACAGATAAAAATTGTTTAAATATATTGGAGTATTAGAGAGGATCGATTTTCTGTGGAATAGTCGAAAATTACTGATTAAATCAAAAATGTGTATTTTAGAATTCACTAAATCATTTATGTTTTGTGGCCGAATTCGAGTTCAAATATTTCACCATACTTATCAATGGATTATCAATTTTAAAATCCAAATGTGTTAGACCAAAAAAGTTAATTTTGACTWAAGCAGTTTTTAGTTTAAATTATATTTACCAAGACACACAATTTTTTCTTACCTTGAGCTAGGTTGCGTTTAGTTAAAAGGTAGATCCTGAAAAGARTCTCACTTGGATATCGTAGAACGTCGGTTCTTTCTTTCTTTCTTCTATATACTAGATCATAAGACACTTACAAATCCACAAAGACTGTTTGAGCCAGTTGCAAATGTGTTGAGATGACTAATGACAGTTTTGGCTATGTCCTCTGGTTCCATGAAGGTAAGTCTTGCAAAGGCTGGACAATGAAGGGGAAGGTGCCTGGATGCTTTCACCTCACCCTCTTCCATAGCACTTTGACAACTATCGTCCGACAAGATTTAGCCTTATCACACGAAYGCCTTTTGAACAGTGTCCAGTCAGAAATTCTACGATTGCGGCAGCACGAGCTTCGCCTTACCCTTAAAAATATAACTGTGAAATTCTAGTTTAAAGTTT
>NW_017537134.1:1401427-1413096 GCF_001853355.1 Bactrocera latifrons
TTTTCCAATTCCTTACGCCTTCGTCTTCATGTAATTCCGTACTTACACACACACATTCATGTGCATGTAAGCATTTACTACYAAAAATTGACAAGCGCAACGGCAAATCAAAAATATCGAAATTRACATTTGCAAATGACAAGCAGACAGACAAGCTGACCGCAGAGACAATAAGGCGAATGCACAAAAAACTGTACGGCCAGCCAAACGGTTTGACAGTCGGACAAGCGCGCTGACAATTTGACGGTTCACTGCTTGTCTGCCAATGTCTACAAAGAGTGACGCGTAAATATAGTTGCTGAAGATAGCCGCCTTAAAAGGCAGTCTCGTATTGACTGTTTGATGGACCGATAAATATCTGAGTGACAGTGTCATCAGTGTTTTCTTTTATTAATATCTTTTATTATATATTTTGCTTTTTTGGCTTCTTTTTCACTTTCGTTTGTTGCATATTTATATTATAGTACAAATAGCTGAATCTGATGGCGATAAGGGGCTTTGCCTCGAAAAATACTTTATTAGCATATTAGACACACATGTATGTAAATAACTACTTTGTTTCATTTATACGGGTTATCACTCGGCTAATTTGAGTTGGTATGATTAAACTTGAAATAACGATCCAAAGTCTGACAATGTCATGGGATATGATCGCAATCCTTTGGGATCAGATTTCAGATGTGTAAAAAATATGTTTTTAAAACTCACTAGATCTATGCTTAAAATATCATTGTTCTTGATTTTGATATAAGCAGGTCTGTCAAAACGACTTTTGGAGCGATGTTGATTGAAGCGCCACCTGTAGGAAAATATTAGCTTTTTCATATGGCTGGTTGTCACGCCATACTAAGACCTACAGCYCTCTTGTAAAGCCAGATAAAGGTTCATTAATAATACGAGCTAAAGTTTACGCCAACGCTTTTTGCGAACCTTCGGAGTGATTGATATCAAATAGTTCTGAAACTTCATCCATTCCCTTGAAGGTCCTAGATAGATAGACCGTGTTCTAGATAAGGCCGGACAGTAGAAGAGCAAGTGTTCTAGGGTTTTTCGAATGCCTATTTCCCTTCACTTTCGACATGTGTCATCATCTGGCCTTTGACTAGGCCAGTCTTTTGAGATATTGTGAGGAGAAAGCTTGCATTTTTTTGTACCACTCTCTTTCTCATSATCTTGGCGATCCTGCATGCACCTACGTCATTCCATTTCACCCTGATCCGTCAGAAATTTCGTTGTGTATCGTTTATAACGATTTGCATATTTCCTGAATTGCTTCAATAGGCAAGCGGATGGCAACTTTGGCAATTTCACAATTACTTAGATTCGCGGAACGCCCTTGTGGAATAAATCCAGCTTCTCCGCTTCTAAGAACATTCTCTAAGGCAATGCGACGTGAGGTTATTGCTTTAATTGCCGCTTGGCTATCAACGTATATATTGATATTCTTCATGTAATCTGCTCTGATGATATCTCAGCATCTTTCCTGACTTCTGCCGGAGATACTGCAGTATTTCGGCAGCTTAAGGTTCGTCTGAGATTTAGCTGCGCGTGGTAGATACCGCCGTYCACTCCATCAGCCATTGTGGAACCGTCGGTGTATATGTTAAAAGTTTCGCTTTAAAGAAATAGTATAAAACATTATATAAAGCAACTCGATCACAGCGCCATCTCTTTCATGATTCCAACTCCAGCGGCGGGTATATTTCATATTACAAGCTGTTAGGCAAGCAAACATAGCATTTCACTTTAAATACACTTATATTTGCATTTATTAATGGTATTATATAAACCAACTTTATGAGCGACATTCAATTTCCCGATCGCMATATATAAYACAGCGGATTTAAAGTGTGCGCAGGCGATCAATCCAACGCTGYGTCAATCAGCAGCTGCGCAAACTCTGCTTAAATGGTGTAAACAAAGGAGGCAACATTGTCAAGAGCGAATCGTATCGACGGGCTGGCAGCTGCGCGGACGGCAATACGCCGGAGCCCACTTCTGCGGTTAGAGGCGCACAGCTGGGTAACTGCTGGGCTGACGGACTGGCTAACCGTCACCTAGCTAGCTGGCAGCGCAATTGAATGATCGCAAAGCCGCCGCTTTTGCTTCACTAAGCCACTAAACAATCACATTGAAGGGTCACACGAATTACGAAAGCAATTGTAATTGAATATTCGATTTGTRTTTTTCCGGCGCTTTAGTTGTGGTCTAATTGTGCAACGCCTACATGTGCGGCAATAAAAGGAGAGCAAATYAAAAACTTCRATCCATATATGTACCTATGTGCATATTAACGAAACCTTGCTGGCCAACAGCTTTTATGGTCGGCCTGTCAAAGTGTTTCATGTCAATTGTGCCCGCTGTCAAGGGTGATATTTTGAGATGAGATATGTAGGTACGTGGATGAAGTTATTTGTGTATACAAATGCTTAAATATATATTTAATGCTTTGTTGAATAATTGAAAATGCACAGTCACTGGTGATCCTACTGAAAATGTATTAAGTTAAATGCCAAATATTTATAAATGTGAAATATTCACAAAGGTCAAATATAATTTCTTTTATAGGTTATGTTTCGAAGAGCTCAATTGTAGACAATTTTTTTATATTCTTACTTTTTATGGGGAAAACTCTAAAGTATTTCCACTTTTGCTACAAAATATACATTTTAACCCAATATCACACACTTGGTGACCTAAATTTGTCTCTGGAATTTAATTACTACCATAATTGATGGTTTTTCGAGAATTCTTAAAATGCAATCAAGCATTTATTTCAAGCGTATTTCTTTCTTATTACCGCTATTTGTTGCATTTATGTGCTGAAAAATAAGAAAAACAACAAACAAAGGCGTGGAAATGGTGAAGTTGTTTTGGTGGCTAAATGCAACCCAGTTCACATTGAACTACGTTCATTTCAAGCACAGTATATGTTTTCCGAAATGGTTTTTGTGATATAACTAAAATGTTTAATATAACTGTACATAGAGTCGAAGGTAGTTCCTTACATAGCCTAAAATGTAATATTTGTTTATCAATACCTTCAATAACATCAAAGYGTACCTTTCGTGACTGGAATTTTGTGGGTTGTGATTAAGGTTCTTTATATAAGGTCTAGTAAAAYGAAATCGATTTGAYCSCGMTAACGYCGGTGGAATACACTTCCTCTATTATAGTCGAAGCTGGTCCCTTCCGGGCGATTGCTTCCTCCAGACAATCCAATTGTTGACAGTACGGACCCGAATTAGGAATTGGTCTGAATGGAAGCTGGATTGTACGCATAGAGTATAGACTTTACATGTTCCCACAKKAAAARYCCAGTAATTTGATATCACACGATCTTGGTGCTTTTCGTCCCAAATGCGMCAGTTTTGCTTGTTTACATATTCATTGAGCCAGAAATGGGTCGCATCGCTGAACAAAAATTGGCTCGAAAACGTCGGATCTTCTTGGAATTTTTCAAGAGCCCATAGAGCGAAGCGGTGTCGCTTGTGAAGGTCGAGGTATTTTGTAAGTCTTGCCATACATCAGTCCGAATATTCTTCACTTYGGTCAAATATTTTCCAATAGTGGATGCTGTCGTTGTTGGTGACTGATTTTAGGTRGTAATTCTGAATAAACCAATAAGTTTTGAATTCTTCCGCAGTGAGATCTTTATCTATAAGGCAGTTAAGTAGCCCTCAGCGTAGCCAAAGATATCTTTATGTGTGTGTTATATTTTCATAAATAATTCTGTTGCACATTTGAGTAACGCCGACACACCGTAGCACCACAGTCCGCGCTCTCCACACTCACGATGTGCATTTTTGCAGSTTCATTACTCCCTTCGACTGCAGCCGTGGCTGTGAGACCATTTTCATTGGAAAAAGTGTGTATTTTAAATTAAATTTTCATCATTTTTTTAATGTACAGAGAAACAAACAAACAATTTTTTCAATAGCCTTCAAGCGCTTGCACACACATACACAYACACACTGCTACATATTTGCATGTAAGTCACTTTGCTTGAAGAAATCAAAAAGAATTCCATATTYGTAAAGGCATACAACACTTTGCCCCTTTTGCCCGAAAGTGTAGTGCATTTCTATAATGTTGTTGTTGCACTGACTTTGTCAAGTGGTTGGAATTCGAACGATGGAGTCATCTGCACTTGRGAGCAGGCGACTTTACACGCTTTGTGCATGTGTGTATGCAAGGTTTGAGGAAACAAAGCAAAGGGCCGACAGCAGAAAGCAGAGCGACTTAAATATATGCACATWTGTGTGTATTGCAAGTAATGCAGCCGCCCACTTGTGGCAGCTTATTAATTATGCATCACTTGTGTACATGGTGCTATATACGTATATACTTGCATACACATTTGTATGTATGTGTGTGACGGTTTGGAGTACAATGCGTCGTTTTTGTTCCTCCACATTTGTGTTTTTGTATTTTTTGCTGATTGCGGAAGCTGCGTCACAATTCGAGCGCATCAATTAAACAGATGCAGCAGAAATGAAAATGATTTCCATAAAAGATCTTTGAGCTGCTCTCCTATTGCACTTTTCAAAATKAACGCATTGTTGTTGTGAAGTCCATTCGATTTGCTCATTTGCTGTACTGCTGACGGTTGCTGTCGTAATGACGGGCAAATTTGTGTATGTGTGGATCTGTGGATGTAGAATTGTCTAACATGAAAGCTGCTGTTGYTGTTGTTGTTATCAGTAGCATRCAGTCGTTTAAAAGCGTTTACTTTTTTTTCTTCATTTCATTTTCCTTCTTTTCCTTTATTTTTCAATTTAAATTTTTGTTTTCTTTAATTTGTTTATTTTTTTTGTGAATGATAATTGTTGTTGCATTTGAATTTTCATTCATTSGTCTGTGGCATGTCACATTGTCATTTTAATTGCAGTCTTTACACATCAATTCGAGTTGAACTCTTCATATCAGTCAATTGTTGTATATTATGRCATTCCATTTTGTTTGAAAACTTTCTTTCCCCTAATGAATCAAGACATTTCGAATGGAAATTAATGAAGTTGCACAGTTTGTGCGAACGAAGAATCTCTGAAGAATCTTTATGTGCATTTTATGACTTTCTCAATTGATGAATGGAAAGTTTAGTGCTGCCATATAGTTTTAATGGAAGATAATTTCAAAATCAGAAACTAAAAAAATAACAAAAAGTTAAATGGAACTATGCATATTTGCAATGCACAGTAGCTGTTGAAAGTATTGGAACTAAAAACCAAGTACAAAAATTTAATTATTATGAATATATATAATTATCAGTCATAACTACCATTGAAAGGTCGCAACGGACTATTGCTTGAAAATAAAATGTAATAAAGCTGCAAATATTCAAATAATCTGAGAAAAGTCGATATGGTTACATACAAAAAAAAAAAATAAAATAAAATAAAACAAGATAAAACGTTAACTTCAGCTATAGTTAAAAGGAAGAGGCCGTCTCTGAATTATAATTTGTTTATTGAGACTTTCTGTTTCACCGCTGAACTCGTAGGGGGAAAAAACAAAGTTATATTTAGCATATAGTAGTCCGATATGAGATCTTCTTCTTCTTGATTGGCGTAGACACCGCTTACGCGATTATAGCCGAGTYAATAACAGCGCGCCAGTCGTTTCTTCTTTTCGCTACGTGGCGCCAATTGGACATTCCAAGCGTAGCCAGGTCCTTCTYCCCCTGGTCCTTCCAACGGAGTGGAGGTCTTCCTCTTCCTCTGCTTCCCCGGCGAGTACAGCGTCGAATACCTCCAGAGCTGGAGTGTTTTCGTCCATTCGGACAACATGGCCTAGCCAGCGTAGCCGCTGTCTTTTAATTCGCTGTTGGCAAGAGTTATCCTGCGTTGGATTTCCAGGCTGAGTCCTTAATTCGTTTGCCATGCTCGTCGTCAAAAGGGGGATCACTCATGCGAGGCTTGTTGTTTCCTTTCATTGGGGTGGTTTTTTTACGTGGCGGGTGCCAAACCCAGCGAACCYCGGATGTTCTTAGGCTACCCAGAGGATACTTGGTCAGAGACCGGAAGTCGTGAGCTGCTTGAGCCATATGCAAAAGAATCGTTTCTGGTCACTCCCAATTGAGTAGMGATCAGGYAACTTTCCTCACTTGCGTGAACCTCTACATCAATCCTATTATTAAATGAAACACAGAAATTTAAAAGAGAAAAAATATTATCAAAGATTAAAAAAAAAGTTTATATTAAATAAAAAATATTATTTAGAAATATTTAATAAAGATAAAAACTTTGAGAATGAATTAAATATATATTATATCAAATTTATGTTTGAAAGGAAAAATAATTTTTAAATCCAAATTTTTTAAAAACATTTTTTAAAATAAATAACACCTAAAAGTTCAAGAAATTAAAGTTAGAACCAAAAACTTTTGATTTTCCAAAAAATAAAGTGAAAGCTGAAAAGCAAATTTTCGAATGACATACAARAATGACCGGAAATAATGGCAATAAAACTTGTCCAATAGATTTTAGAATGAATCAAAAATTGAAGTAAAGCGATAATCTATATAAATCCTGAAATAAAAAATAAAATAAAATTATAGAACCCCTCAGCGCAAAAAGCTTTTAAATATTTACCAAAAATCTATATATAATATAGGTATTTACATAAGAAGTAAATATATCACAATGCGTTGCATGTATGGTGGTATGTGCATGTGTGTATTTGAAAACAAAAAACTCATTGCCGACGGCATTGAAAATTAGCTCATTGTTGAACAAACATGTCAAGTGTCAAGACATTTGCGGCTTACTAAATGCGCCCAGTGACGGTCGGGAAAATCATATCCGTTGATGTGTTGGAAAATTAAGTAAAAAAACAAAAGCCATGAGACAGCTGCCAAATCGCAGTGAATAGTTGCTTTATGCCTGAAATATTTTTTAACACGCAGCTACCAACGCACAGCCGARTAGAAGTGYTCATATTTATACTCGTGTGTGTGYTGGTTCCCGGCTTCTTTCACGCATAAACTCATACACAATTTGCCGTCATAAAAAAGCCACTAAATTATTGTGCAAAAAGGTGCTTAAGCGATTACCGTTGTGCGACCGTGCTAACAATTAAAATAACTCAACTACAGATTAGTGAAAAACATATTTATAGACTCGATAGTRTACCTCGAATTTTTGCACGACAGATGGTTTTGCTTTGTACATGTATGTATATGCAAGTATGTATGTGATATTTTTGAGTTAAGTCTAAGGATTTGACACTAAGTTTTTAAAAACTGTAAAAAGTTAAAAAATGTATGTACTTAGAAAATGTTAATTTTATAAAATGTTAATTTTATAAAATGTGAATTTTAAAAAATAAGCAAGTGTTGCGAATAAGCATGTATCAGATTTTAGGGATTATTGCCACATATCTCACCTCAATCGTTTTTCTAGCCAATGACCGTTAACTCGGCACATTTTACACATATTTTTTCGCTCCAATTCGTTCGATTATTGAAAGATATTTCATGTCGGTCCAAATGCTGCAGCGAGTTTAGATGGGACTTCTTTTGTGAACGATATTCAAAGCAACTCTGAAACAAAATCATTAAATTTTTGCCCTATCCCGGTACCTGGGTTATTTTTCAAGCCAAAAAAGTAGAGAATATTTTCTCTCATAATTAAATTTGATTGCATCCGTTAAAATCATTACGCTGCTTTCAAGAATATTTTCCAATGCAAAACCAACGACTTCACATATATAGCAACATCAATCTATCGTTCGGTGCCATTGGGCAGCAACGACGACACGAAAGTCGTCGCCGATTCGTGTGGCTGTGCATCGTTACAGGCCTCAGCGAGCGCCAAGCGCCCAAATAGTGCTCGTCGTATGAGAATGCTTACATGCATATGGATCTTTATAAACATTTAGAACAGCCACGACCAATGCTAGTGAAGCTGCGGAAGACTGAGCGTGTGTGTGTGTGTGTGTGTGTGAAGAGCACCTCCGGCGGACAAGCAAACATATGGTTGTGCCTCCGTGGCAGCAAAAGGAAGCAACAGCCTCGACAGTGACAGCTCAGCTGTTGACTGCAATCATTTTTCATGTTTTCATTTCTTCCTTCATTTATTTTCACACAAAGTGATGGGCTGGCGAACACACACCATTGCATTTGTATGTAGTTGCATTAGGATGGAGTGAATGTTTTGTATATTTTTATATAATTGAATTGCTCTGGACGGACTATAAGACTTGGAAGGCGAAGACTTGTTCTAGGCGGCAAAAAAGTTTAAGATGAATAACTGGAAGCATTGGTCGATGAAGATCGATAAAAATGATGAAGCATATACATACATATGTGTTGACTAATTGACTATTTTAAGGGATTTTGTGATCGGTATTAACCTTTATGTTGTAAACTTATCAYTTATTTACATAAGCTGTCTTTTTTTATCACCAAGCGTTACTCTTCGGCGAATTGAACAAACTATACTAGATGCTCAATTAAACGGGCAGTATTTATGGTGCAACCCTGTGCTAACATGTCTTCAGACGCATGCGCAATAGTGTTATGGTTGCTGTAGACAGCTTTAGTAAGAGAAAAAATGCGCAATAGTGTTATGGTTGCTGTAGACAGCTTTAGTAAGAGAAAAAAATACTGCCCCACCCTAATGTACTACATGCAAATGCTTAGTTGCTCATGCAATAAAATTTTTGCACATACTTCGTACATATATACATATGCCACTACTTATACACATATGTATCTCTGGTATATATTACTAACACAATTTATTCATCTGTTTAAAATAATAACGTTTTAAAGATCTGGCTAAAAATAATAAAATTGTRTTTGTAAATAAGTATAAAGCATAAACGCATTCTTTCCACACATTCATATTCATTCAACTGTGCATTGCATTAAACACATAGACACACAGATATATGCAAATACAGTTGCACATATGTACACACACATATGTATGTATATGTAAATGCGACGCTTTGAGGCAAGTTTTTAATTAAGCGAAAATCAGCGGTAGAAAAGAAGAACTGCCACATAATGGAGACAAGCTCAAGCGGCTGCTGGGAAAGCRCTTTTTATTGAAATACCGCAACAACGAAAGAGTTGAGTGCGCATCAAAAGCCGAATGACTGACAACAGTTTCGTCAGTGTCTAACACATAGTAGTCAGTCAGTCAATCTGTTTAAAGTCACTCAGCCAGCCAGTGAGTCAGTAATATGAAACTCGCTTCTGCACATTACACACAAACGCACACACACATGGAAGTGAACTGTAACAAATTAATGAAAATATAACAGACTTACTTGCTCTATACAAATAATGCAGCAATTATGAGTTTATGAATGAGATGAGCGCTTTGCTCAACTCTATATGTGTGGGAGGTTCTAGGGTTGAGGGAAATTCAATTGTACATATATAGCAGTTGCCTCATATAAGAAGTTTGGGAAGTTTTTTTAGAACAAACTTGGTTAAAAATTCACCGTGAAAAAACCCGCAGAGCTAGTACGAATGAATTGTAAAGGCCGAAGATCCATGATACTTATTTGTATTAGACAAAAAAAAAAAAAAACCTTAACTTCTGTTGCGCCGAAAAAACATTCCTTACAATAAATTGATTTTCATCGGTCAGTTTGTATGACAGCTATATGCTATAGTAACCCGATGAGTAACTGCTGTGGGAGGAAAGTATGGAYGCAAAATTTTAGATCATTTTCTCCAAAGCTGAGAGACTAGTTTACGTATRTACAGACCGACAGTCGGACATAACTAAATCGACTCAGCTTATCATGCTGTTCATTTATATACATAYRCAATATATTTTATRGGATTTCCGGTGCTTCTTTCTGGGTGTTCATGGCAAACTTAAGGGTATAAAAAACTATTGAAAAACAATAAAGCTTTTAAGATTGTGCTAAAGTTTCTCAGCGCTGTTAACCCTTTTTTTTGACTCCTTGTAGAGCCTCTATTATTCGTTGGCATAACATTTATGTAGACACTAATTGGATATTTCAACCAAGGTCAAATTTCAGCTGCAAACTAATTCAGTTAATTCTAAAACCACATCCCAGCAACTGARCACGAGGCCTTTATGATATTGCGATAGTCCTCAGCTAAACAAATCAGCTCGCCTATCCATCACCCCATCTCTCGCTGTTTAGTCTTCTACATTGCTCCAATTTGCCTGCCGCTCTGACCGAATGTGTGGTTACACACTCGGGTAATCCAATCCGCCCACTAAGTCGCCATCATCAGTGAAACGCTGTTTATAACTCATGCAATCGGTGGGTGGGCTAATTGACAAACTCTCGCCATGTTCAGCCTCGCTCTAACTTTAGCTACCTATTAATACAGCGAACGTTTACAACTTACTAAGTGTACAAGTAGTGTTAAAACCCTTGTTTATCTCTGATGTAAGYGTAAATTAATGCTAGCTTCAACACGAACAAGAAAAACACTTCTAAATAACAACAAGCGTAGCTAATAAACTTTTGCCGCAAGTGTTGAAGATATTTTATTGTTGTTGATTTTCTTCCCTATTCTTCCTCTACAATTTTCACAAGCTACAACTCGTAAATGGACTAATTAAAAGTGGCCAACTAATTACGAATATCATCGCAGTGAATATTGTATTGGAAGAGCTCGAGTGCAGTTAAGTAGCATGCAAGGTAAACGGCTGCACATTCAGGTTTTCATAAGGACTGTCTAAGTGTGGAGTTAGAGGGAAAACTGTTTATTTAAATCGATAATTTAAAAGACTTTAACGGACAAGGGTCAAGATAGATGTAARAGTAAGAGTAGATTTTCTAAAATAGAACGCCGTAAAGAAAGTGATAGAGGRAAGTCTCCGAGGAATTTTAAATTATTTTAAAAGATGGTTCTGTTAAATATTTTTCCAGACTGCAGAGTAGAGAAATAGATACAAAAAGTATGAAAGAGAGAATGAAAGGAAATTGTATTTAATGGACTCAAACAGTCTGAAAGAAAGAAAGTGAGGGAGGAACGGAGGTAAAATATTGGATCAAAAAAACATTCGGAAAAGACTAGCGTGTGATTTTGTGAATTACGAATAAACAAAATTTCCGAAAGTACGATGAATAAAAGAAGAGTGTACCAAGAWTATCCTCTTTTGATTCATCCTATGTTCTGAAGGTTTTTGATCTGTTGTTTTTTCCATACACTTTGTAAAGATATGAATTAAACGTCCTAGGTTTTGTACTTGTAGTTTTCGTGAGAGTCCCATATTAACCGTCTCAAAAATGTTTGTTCACGGGGTTATATGTCAATGGCTGCTCATGTGATAACACAGTGCCACTCAACCGGCTTGACAAATGACTCCCAAGCGGAGAGAGCAAATTGTGGCAACAGTCAAACAAGAGTTTTGACAATTTTGAAAATCAACGCAAYTTTACTTTCGCAAATATAATGCTTGCATAACTGGGCATTCATATACATAAATATATATATGTAYTGTAAATTTGTCTCATATATTTAAGCGTGTCCTTATGCAGCTTCCATTAAGTGTCGGTGTCAGACCACTYTTTGGTCGCATTAAATTTTGCGGTGAATTTGCGGCTATCTCATATGCTTGACTAATAGGCAATCAGCCGCCTGTGGTGAAAATACAGTTAGTGATATGGGTAGGTTATGTCATGTCGTTGGATGCAACTGTGTTTGTGTATATAATAGATTTACG